>NW_027476928.1:25000-70000 GCF_051020955.1 Megalopta genalis | reverse complement strand
TCATTTTTCTACCATACAGATATTTTACCGTACGCCCAAAAACGTACGTATTATATTTTTGTTCTATCATAAAATCACATTTTTCTACGTACGCCAGCTTCGTACGTTTCTATCTTTGCCTTCATAAAATCACAAGATAATTTTATCTTCAAGAGTCTCGCTATTAACATCTTGTAAGATAAATGTACGTCCCAGCTAAAACGTACAAATACTTCAAATTAAGTAATAATATATCATCGCTATTGACAAATTTTTAAGATCCAAGACACAGTTCTCTCTATATGTTTTAATATTTTTTATGTACTCAAATATATTCAAAGGAAAAAGTACATGGGTGATGCCATAGTCGTGGAAGCGCGTACGCTCACGCTGATCTTCTGACCGCCGGAAGCACGAAACCTCTGATCTGGGCAAAATCGGCAAGCCGAGGAAGAACGGACAGGACACATGCTGGACTGGCGAGAAAGCGTGTTCTTCCGCTCGCGCTAGGCATTTCGATTTCTGACACCTCTTGATTTAAAAAATCAGTTTTTTGATAGTTTTCTCTCTCCACTGGGCTATTCATTTTAGCCACAGTTTTCAATTGGTACGATTTGCTTCCAAATCTTACAGATGCATTTTAAAAAATTTTTCCATCGCTCGGACAGAAGAGTCGATTGCTCAGTGAGTACGAGTATACATACAAAGTGCATACGGGTAACCAACCCCGTAGGGCTTGCCACATATGGGCCATTCGGTCAAAGACACCGACCCGTGGCCACGCTGTGTGGAGAAAAGTCCGTAACGTAAACGGCACGAAACAGTCAGGACCGAAGCCCCGAAGGAGCTCTGAGACAGCTTCTCGACCGAGATCGTAGAATTGGCCCAAAACCCGCTCTGCTCCGTCCGCCTCGCACGGACCGTGTATCTCTTATAGATACCGAACGGCCGGCAAGGACGCCGGCGCCGCCGGCCGAATAGCACGCGCGCTTATGAGTGTAAACCGCCGCGGCAACAGACCGCCCGGCCGTGCTGTTGTAACATAGCGCGTGAACGAACGAAAAAAAAATTTATAGTAAACATTAAAATAAATTACATTACCGTAAACTAGACAAAAAATTACACATTTTTTCCCAATATGAAAATTTTCACAAACTTTTCAAAGTCCCATCGCATCGAGTAAACTTTTTTAATAACGCTTCCGCACGATTCTAAATGCTTAATCCATATGTGAAATCGTTCACTGATCACGAATATCGTATTTAAAAAAATTACAAAAATTTATTTTTCAAAATAATCAAAAAAAACCGAAAAATCACAAGAGTAAAGTACCATTATTTTAAACAATATGTCGTTCTAAATGCTTAATCCCTATGTAAAAAAGTTATCTAAGCAAGAATATGTAATTGAAAAAAATTAGAAAAATTTATTTTAGCCGTAAATCGAAAATAATGGGGACACCGGAGCTGTTCGAAGCGCCGAGACGCGCCGCGTACGGCCGAATATTTTCTAAGTCCCAACGTACCGATCAAGAGTAAAGTACCATTTTCCTACATTAGATTTCGTTCTAAATGCTTAATCCCTATGTAAAAACGTTAGTTAAGCAAGAATATCGTATTTTTAAAAAAATCTAATGATAGGATTTCCCAGAAAATTGAAAAAACCGAAAAATGTCAAGAGTAAAGTGCCATTTTCTGACATTAGATTTCGTTCTAAATGCTTAATCCCTATGTAGAAACGTTAGTTAAGCAAGAATATCGTATTTTTAAAAAAATCTAATGATAGGATTTTTCAGAAAATTGAAAAAACCGTAAAATGTCAAGAGTAAAGTGCCCTTATTTTAAACAATGTATCGTTCTAAATGCTTAATCCCTATGTAAAAAAGTTATTTTAGCAGGAATATGTTATTGAAAAAAATTAGAAAAATTTATTTTAGCCGTAAATCGAAAATAATGGGGACACCGGAGCTGTTCGAAGCGCCGAGCGCGCCGCGTACGCCCGAATATTTTCAAAGTCCCAACGTACCGATCAAGAGTAAAGTACCATTTTCCTACATTAGATTTCGTTCTAAATGCTTAATCCCTATGTAAAAACGTTAGTTAAGCAAGAATATCGTATTTTTAAAAAAATCTAATGATAGGATTTCCCAGAAAATTGAAAAAACCGAAAAATGTCAAGAGTAAAGTGCCATTTTCTGACATTAGATTTCGTTCTAAATGCTTAATCCCTATGTAGAAACGTTAGTTAAGCAAGAATATCGTATTTTTAAAAAAATCTAATGATAGGATTTTTCAGAAAATTGAAAAAACCGTAAAATGTCAAGAGTAAAGTGCCCTTATTTTAAACAATGTATCGTTCTAAATGCTTAATCCCTATGTAAAAAAGTTATTTAAGCAGGAATATGTTATTGAAAAAAATTAGAAAAATTTATTTTAGCCGTAAATCGAAAATAATGGATCGAGCGAATCGGTCGATTGCGCCGAGACGCGCTATGATGCAACAGACGAGCGATTGGAACCCCCGAATATTTTCAAAGTCCCAACGTACCGATCAAGAGTAAAGTACCATTTTCCTACATTAGATTTCGTTCTAAATGCTTAATCCCTATGTAAAAACGTTAGTTAAGCAAGAATATCGTATTTTTAAAAAAATCTAATGATAGGATTTTCCAGAAAATTGAAAAAACCGAAAAATGTCAAGAGTAAAGTGCCATTTTCTGACATTAGATTTCGTTCTAAATGCTTAATCCCTATGTAGAAACGTTAGTTAAGCAAGAATATCGTATTTTTAAAAAAATCTAATGATAGGATTTTTCAGAAAATTGAAAAAACCGTAAAATGTCAAGAGTAAAGTGCCCTTATTTTAAACAATGTATCGTTCTAAATGCTTAATCCCTATGTAAAAAAGTTATTTTAGCAGGAATATGTTATTGAAAAAAATTAGAAAAATTTATTTTAGCCGTAAATCGAAAATAATGGGGACACCGGAGCTGTTCGAAGCGCCGAGCGCGCCGCGTACGCCCGAATATTTTCAAAGTCCCAACGTACCGATCAAGAGTAAAGTACCATTTTCCTACATTAGATTTCGTTCTAAATGCTTAATCCCTATGTAAAAACGTTAGTTAAGCAAGAATATCGTATTTTTAAAAAAATCTAATGATAGGATTTTCCAGAAAATTGAAAAAACCGAAAAATGTCAAGAGTAAAGTGCCATTTTCTGACATTAGATTTCGTTCTAAATGCTTAATCCCTATGTAGAAACGTTAGTTAAGCAAGAATATCGTATTTTTAAAAAAATCTAATGATAGGATTTTTCAGAAAATTGAAAAAACCGTAAAATGTCAAGAGTAAAGTGCCCTTATTTTAAACAATGTATCGTTCTAAATGCTTAATCCCTATGTAAAAAAGTTATTTAAGCAGGAATATGTTATTGAAAAAAATTAGAAAAATTTATTTTAGCCGTAAATCGAAAATAATGGATCGAGCGAATCGGTCGATTGCGCCGAGACGCGCTATGATGCAACAGACGAGCGATTGGAACGCCCGAATATTTTCAAAGTCCCAACGTACCGATCAAGGGTAAAGTACCATTTTCCTACATTAGATTTCGTTCTAAATGCTTAATCCCTATGTAAAAACGTTAGTTAAGCAAGAATATCGTATTTTTAAAAAAATCTAATGATAGGATTTCCCAGAAAATTGAAAAAACCGAAAAATGTCAAGAGTAAAGTGCCATTTTCTGACATTAGATTTCGTTCTAAATGCTTAATCCCTATGTAGAAACGTTAGTTAAGCAAGAATATCGTATTTTTAAAAAAATCTAATGATAGGATTTTTCAGAAAATTGAAAAAACCGTAAAATGTCAAGAGTAAAGTGCCCTTATTTTAAACAATGTATCGTTCTAAATGCTTAATCCCTATGTAAAAAAGTTATTTTAGCAGGAATATGTTATTGAAAAAAATTAGAAAAATTTATTTTAGCCGTAAATCGAAAATAATGGATCGAGCGAATCGGTCGATTGCGCCGAGACGCGCTATGATGCAACAGACGAGCGATTGGAACGCCCGAATATTTTCAAAGTCCCAACGTACCGATCAAGAGTAAAGTACCATTTTCCTACATTAGATTTCGTTCTAAATGCTTAATCCCTATGTAAAAACGTTAGTTAAGCAAGAATATCGTATTTTTAAAAAAATCTAATGATAGGATTTCCCAGAAAATTGAAAAAACCGAAAAATGTCAAGAGTAAAGTGCCATTTTCTGACATTAGATTTCGTTCTAAATGCTTAATCCCTATGTAGAAACGTTAGTTAAGCAAGAATATCGTATTTTTAAAAAAATCTAATGATAGGATTTTTCAGAAAATTGAAAAAACCGTAAAATGTCAAGAGTAAAGTGCCCTTATTTTAAACAATGTATCGTTCTAAATGCTTAATCCCTATGTAAAAAAGTTATTTTAGCAGGAATATGTTATTGAAAAAAATTAGAAAAATTTATTTTAGCCGTAAATCGAAAATAATGGATCGAGCGAATCGGTCGATTGCGCCGAGACGCGCTATGATGCAACAGACGAGCGATTGGAACGCCCGAATATTTTCAAAGTCCCAACGTACCGATCAAGAGTAAAGTACCATTTTCCTACATTAGATTTCGTTCTAAATGCTTAATCCCTATGTAAAAACGTTAGTTAAGCAAGAATATCGTATTTTTAAAAAAATCTAATGATAGGATTTCCCAGAAAATTGAAAAAACCGAAAAATGTCAAGAGTAAAGTGCCATTTTCTGACATTAGATTTCGTTCTAAATGCTTAATCCCTATGTAGAAACGTTAGTTAAGCAAGAATATCGTATTTTTAAAAAAATCTAATGATAGGATTTTTCAGAAAATTGAAAAAACCGTAAAATGTCAAGAGTAAAGTGCCCTTACTTTAAACAATGTATCGTTCTAAATGCTTAATCCCTATGTAAAAAAGTTATTTAAGCAGGAATATGTTATTGAAAAAAATTAGAAAAATTTATTTTAGCCGTAAATCGAAAATAATGGATCGAGCGAATCGGTCGATTGCGCCGAGACGCGCTATGATGCAACAGACGAGCGATTGGAACGCCCGAATATTTTCAAAGTCCCAACGTACCGATCAAGAGTAAAGTACCATTTTCCTACATTAGATTTCGTTCTAAATGCTTAATCCCTATGTAAAAACGTTAGTTAAGCAAGAATATCGTATTTTTAAAAAAATCTAATGATAGGATTTTCCAGAAAATTGAAAAAACCGAAAAATGTCAAGAGTAAAGTGCCATTTTCTGACATTAGATTTCGTTCTAAATGCTTAATCCCTATGTAGAAACGTTAGTTAAGCAAGAATATCGTATTTTTAAAAAAATCTAATGATAGGATTTTTCAGAAAATTGAAAAAACCGTAAAATGTCAAGAGTAAAGTGCCCTTATTTTAAACAATGTATCGTTCTAAATGCTTAATCCCTATGTAAAAAAGTTATTTAAGCAGGAATATGTTATTGAAAAAAATTAGAAAAATTTATTTTAGCCGTAAATCGAAAATAATGGATCGAGCGAATCGGTCGATTGCGCCGAGACGCGCTATGATGCAACAGACGAGCGATTGGAACGCCCGAATATTTTCAAAGTCCCAACGTACCGATCAAGAGTAAAGTACCATTTTCCTACATTAGATTTCGTTCTAAATGCTTAATCCCTATGTAAAAACGTTAGTTAAGCAAGAATATCGTATTTTTAAAAAAATCTAATGATAGGATTTCCCAGAAAATTGAAAAAACCGAAAAATGTCAAGAGTAAAGTGCCATTTTCTGACATTAGATTTCGTTCTAAATGCTTAATCCCTATGTAGAAACGTTAGTTAAGCAAGAATATCGTATTTTTAAAAAAATCTAATGATAGGATTTTTCAGAAAATTGAAAAAACCGTAAAATGTCAAGAGTAAAGTGCCCTTATTTTAAACAATGTATCGTTCTAAATGCTTAATCCCTATGTAAAAAAGTTATTTAAGCAGGAATATGTTATTGAAAAAAATTAGAAAAATTTATTTTAGCCGTAAATCGAAAATAATGGGGACACCGGAGCTGTTCGAAGCGCCGAGCGCGCCGCGTACGCCCGAATATTTTCAAAGTCCCAACGTACCGATCAAGAGTAAAGTACCATTTTCCTACATTAGATTTCGTTCTAAATGCTTAATCCCTATGTAAAAACGTTAGTTAAGCAAGAATATCGTATTTTTAAAAAAATCTAATGATAGGATTTTCCAGAAAATTGAAAAAACCGAAAAATGTCAAGAGTAAAGTGCCATTTTCTGACATTAGATTTCGTTCTAAATGCTTAATCCCTATGTAGAAACGTTAGTTAAGCAAGAATATCGTATTTTTAAAAAAATCTAATGATAGGATTTTTCAGAAAATTGAAAAAACCGTAAAATGTCAAGAGTAAAGTGCCCTTATTTTAAACAATGTATCGTTCTAAATGCTTAATCCCTATGTAAAAAAGTTATTTAAGCAGGAATATGTTATTGAAAAAAATTAGAAAAATTTATTTTAGCCGTAAATCGAAAATAATGGATCGAGCGAATCGGTCGATTGCGCCGAGACGCGCTATGATGCAACAGACGAGCGATTGGAACGCCCGAATATTTTCAAAGTCCCAACGTACCGATCAAGAGTAAAGTACCATTTTCCTACATTAGATTTCGTTCTAAATGCTTAATCCCTATGTAAAAACGTTAGTTAAGCAAGAATATCGTATTTTTAAAAAAATCTAATGATAGGATTTCCCAGAAAATTGAAAAAACCGAAAAATGTCAAGAGTAAAGTGCCATTTTCTGACATTAGATTTCGTTCTAAATGCTTAATCCCTATGTAGAAACGTTAGTTAAGCAAGAATATCGTATTTTTAAAAAAATCTAATGATAGGATTTTTCAGAAAATTGAAAAAACCGTAAAATGTCAAGAGTAAAGTGCCCTTATTTTAAACAATGTATCGTTCTAAATGCTTAATCCCTATGTAAAAAAGTTATTTAAGCAGGAATATGTTATTGAAAAAAATTAGAAAAATTTATTTTAGCCGTAAATCGAAAATAATGGATCGAGCGAATCGGTCGATTGCGCCGAGACGCGCTATGATGCAACAGACGAGCGATTGGAACCCCCGAATATTTTCAAAGTCCCAACGTACCGATCAAGAGTAAAGTACCATTTTCCTACATTAGATTTCGTTCTAAATGCTTAATCCCTATGTAAAAACGTTAGTTAAGCAAGAATATCGTATTTTTAAAAAAATCTAATGATAGGATTTTCCAGAAAATTGAAAAAACCGAAAAATGTCAAGAGTAAAGTGCCATTTTCTGACATTAGATTTCGTTCTAAATGCTTAATCCCTATGTAGAAACGTTAGTTAAGCAAGAATATCGTATTTTTAAAAAAATCTAATGATAGGATTTTTCAGAAAATTGAAAAAACCGTAAAATGTCAAGAGTAAAGTGCCCTTATTTTAAACAATGTATCGTTCTAAATGCTTAATCCCTATGTAAAAAAGTTATTTTAGCAGGAATATGTTATTGAAAAAAATTAGAAAAATTTATTTTAGCCGTAAATCGAAAATAATGGGGACACCGGAGCTGTTCGAAGCGCCGAGCGCGCCGCGTACGCCCGAATATTTTCAAAGTCCCAACGTACCGATCAAGAGTAAAGTACCATTTTCCTACATTAGATTTCGTTCTAAATGCTTAATCCCTATGTAAAAACGTTAGTTAAGCAAGAATATCGTATTTTTAAAAAAATCTAATGATAGGATTTCCCAGAAAATTGAAAAAACCGAAAAATGTCAAGAGTAAAGTGCCATTTTCTGACATTAGATTTCGTTCTAAATGCTTAATCCCTATGTAGAAACGTTAGTTAAGCAAGAATATCGTATTTTTAAAAAAATCTAATGATAGGATTTTTCAGAAAATTGAAAAAACCGTAAAATGTCAAGAGTAAAGTGCCCTTATTTTAAACAATGTATCGTTCTAAATGCTTAATCCCTATGTAAAAAAGTTATTTTAGCAGGAATATGTTATTGAAAAAAATTAGAAAAATTTATTTTAGCCGTAAATCGAAAATAATGGATCGAGCGAATCGGTCGATTGCGCCGAGACGCGCTATGATGCAACAGACGAGCGATTGGAACGCCCGAATATTTTCAAAGTCCCAACGTACCGATCAAGAGTAAAGTACCATTTTCCTACATTAGATTTCGTTCTAAATGCTTAATCCCTATGTAAAAACGTTAGTTAAGCAAGAATATCGTATTTTTAAAAAAATCTAATGATAGGATTTCCCAGAAAATTGAAAAAACCGAAAAATGTCAAGAGTAAAGTGCCATTTTCTGACATTAGATTTCGTTCTAAATGCTTAATCCCTATGTAGAAACGTTAGTTAAGCAAGAATATCGTATTTTTAAAAAAATCTAATGATAGGATTTTTCAGAAAATTGAAAAAACCGTAAAATGTCAAGAGTAAAGTGCCCTTATTTTAAACAATGTATCGTTCTAAATGCTTAATCCCTATGTAAAAAAGTTATTTAAGCAGGAATATGTTATTGAAAAAAATTAGAAAAATTTATTTTAGCCGTAAATCGAAAATAATGGATCGAGCGAATCGGTCGATTGCGCCGAGACGCGCTATGATGCAACAGACGAGCGATTGGAACCCCCGAATATTTTCAAAGTCCCAACGTACCGATCAAGAGTAAAGTACCATTTTCCTACATTAGATTTCGTTCTAAATGCTTAATCCCTATGTAAAAACGTTAGTTAAGCAAGAATATCGTATTTTTAAAAAAATCTAATGATAGGATTTTCCAGAAAATTGAAAAAACCGAAAAATGTCAAGAGTAAAGTGCCATTTTCTGAAATTAGATTTCGTTCTAAATGCTTAATCCCTATGTAGAAACGTTAGTTAAGCAAGAATATCGTATTTTTAAAAAAATCTAATGATAGGATTTTTCAGAAAATTGAAAAAACCGTAAAATGTCAAGAGTAAAGTGCCCTTATTTTAAACAATGTATCGTTCTAAATGCTTAATCCCTATGTAAAAAAGTTATTTTAGCAGGAATATGTTATTGAAAAAAATTAGAAAAATTTATTTTAGCCGTAAATCGAAAATAATGGGGACACCGGAGCTGTTCGAAGCGCCGAGCGCGCCGCGTACGCCCGAATATTTTCAAAGTCCCAACGTACCGATCAAGAGTAAAGTACCATTTTCCTACATTAGATTTCGTTCTAAATGCTTAATCCCTATGTAAAAACGTTAGTTAAGCAAGAATATCGTATTTTTAAAAAAATCTAATGATAGGATTTTCCAGAAAATTGAAAAAACCGAAAAATGTCAAGAGTAAAGTGCCATTTTCTGACATTAGATTTCGTTCTAAATGCTTAATCCCTATGTAGAAACGTTAGTTAAGCAAGAATATCGTATTTTTAAAAAAATCTAATGATAGGATTTTTCAGAAAATTGAAAAAACCGTAAAATGTCAAGAGTAAAGTGCCCTTATTTTAAACAATGTATCGTTCTAAATGCTTAATCCCTATGTAAAAAAGTTATTTAAGCAGGAATATGTTATTGAAAAAAATTAGAAAAATTTATTTTAGCCGTAAATCGAAAATAATGGATCGAGCGAATCGGTCGATTGCGCCGAGACGCGCTATGATGCAACAGACGAGCGATTGGAACGCCCGAATATTTTCAAAGTCCCAACGTACCGATCAAGGGTAAAGTACCATTTTCCTACATTAGATTTCGTTCTAAATGCTTAATCCCTATGTAAAAACGTTAGTTAAGCAAGAATATCGTATTTTTAAAAAAATCTAATGATAGGATTTCCCAGAAAATTGAAAAAACCGAAAAATGTCAAGAGTAAAGTGCCATTTTCTGACATTAGATTTCGTTCTAAATGCTTAATCCCTATGTAGAAACGTTAGTTAAGCAAGAATATCGTATTTTTAAAAAAATCTAATGATAGGATTTTTCAGAAAATTGAAAAAACCGTAAAATGTCAAGAGTAAAGTGCCCTTATTTTAAACAATGTATCGTTCTAAATGCTTAATCCCTATGTAAAAAAGTTATTTTAGCAGGAATATGTTATTGAAAAAAATTAGAAAAATTTATTTTAGCCGTAAATCGAAAATAATGGATCGAGCGAATCGGTCGATTGCGCCGAGACGCGCTATGATGCAACAGACGAGCGATTGGAACGCCCGAATATTTTCAAAGTCCCAACGTACCGATCAAGAGTAAAGTACCATTTTCCTACATTAGATTTCGTTCTAAATGCTTAATCCCTATGTAAAAACGTTAGTTAAGCAAGAATATCGTATTTTTAAAAAAATCTAATGATAGGATTTCCCAGAAAATTGAAAAAACCGAAAAATGTCAAGAGTAAAGTGCCATTTTCTGACATTAGATTTCGTTCTAAATGCTTAATCCCTATGTAGAAACGTTAGTTAAGCAAGAATATCGTATTTTTAAAAAAATCTAATGATAGGATTTTTCAGAAAATTGAAAAAACCGTAAAATGTCAAGAGTAAAGTGCCCTTATTTTAAACAATGTATCGTTCTAAATGCTTAATCCCTATGTAAAAAAGTTATTTTAGCAGGAATATGTTATTGAAAAAAATTAGAAAAATTTATTTTAGCCGTAAATCGAAAATAATGGATCGAGCGAATCGGTCGATTGCGCCGAGACGCGCTATGATGCAACAGACGAGCGATTGGAACGCCCGAATATTTTCAAAGTCCCAACGTACCGATCAAGAGTAAAGTACCATTTTCCTACATTAGATTTCGTTCTAAATGCTTAATCCCTATGTAAAAACGTTAGTTAAGCAAGAATATCGTATTTTTAAAAAAATCTAATGATAGGATTTCCCAGAAAATTGAAAAAACCGAAAAATGTCAAGAGTAAAGTGCCATTTTCTGACATTAGATTTCGTTCTAAATGCTTAATCCCTATGTAGAAACGTTAGTTAAGCAAGAATATCGTATTTTTAAAAAAATCTAATGATAGGATTTTTCAGAAAATTGAAAAAACCGTAAAATGTCAAGAGTAAAGTGCCCTTACTTTAAACAATGTATCGTTCTAAATGCTTAATCCCTATGTAAAAAAGTTATTTAAGCAGGAATATGTTATTGAAAAAAATTAGAAAAATTTATTTTAGCCGTAAATCGAAAATAATGGATCGAGCGAATCGGTCGATTGCGCCGAGACGCGCTATGATGCAACAGACGAGCGATTGGAACGCCCGAATATTTTCAAAGTCCCAACGTACCGATCAAGAGTAAAGTACCATTTTCCTACATTAGATTTCGTTCTAAATGCTTAATCCCTATGTAAAAACGTTAGTTAAGCAAGAATATCGTATTTTTAAAAAAATCTAATGATAGGATTTTCCAGAAAATTGAAAAAACCGAAAAATGTCAAGAGTAAAGTGCCATTTTCTGACATTAGATTTCGTTCTAAATGCTTAATCCCTATGTAGAAACGTTAGTTAAGCAAGAATATCGTATTTTTAAAAAAATCTAATGATAGGATTTTTCAGAAAATTGAAAAAACCGTAAAATGTCAAGAGTAAAGTGCCCTTATTTTAAACAATGTATCGTTCTAAATGCTTAATCCCTATGTAAAAAAGTTATTTAAGCAGGAATATGTTATTGAAAAAAATTAGAAAAATTTATTTTAGCCGTAAATCGAAAATAATGGATCGAGCGAATCGGTCGATTGCGCCGAGACGCGCTATGATGCAACAGACGAGCGATTGGAACGCCCGAATATTTTCAAAGTCCCAACGTACCGATCAAGAGTAAAGTACCATTTTCCTACATTAGATTTCGTTCTAAATGCTTAATCCCTATGTAAAAACGTTAGTTAAGCAAGAATATCGTATTTTTAAAAAAATCTAATGATAGGATTTTCCAGAAAATTGAAAAAACCGAAAAATGTCAAGAGTAAAGTGCCATTTTCTGACATTAGATTTCGTTCTAAATGCTTAATCCCTATGTAGAAACGTTAGTTAAGCAAGAATATCGTATTTTTAAAAAAATCTAATGATAGGATTTTTCAGAAAATTGAAAAAACCGTAAAATGTCAAGAGTAAAGTGCCCTTATTTTAAACAATGTATCGTTCTAAATGCTTAATCCCTATGTAAAAAAGTTATTTAAGCAGGAATATGTTATTGAAAAAAATTAGAAAAATTTATTTTAGCCGTAAATCGAAAATAATGGGGACACCGGAGCTGTTCGAAGCGCCGAGCGCGCCGCGTACGCCCGAATATTTTCAAAGTCCCAACGTACCGATCAAGAGTAAAGTACCATTTTCCTACATTAGATTTCGTTCTAAATGCTTAATCCCTATGTAAAAACGTTAGTTAAGCAAGAATATCGTATTTTTAAAAAAATCTAATGATAGGATTTTCCAGAAAATTGAAAAAACCGAAAAATGTCAAGAGTAAAGTGCCATTTTCTGACATTAGATTTCGTTCTAAATGCTTAATCCCTATGTAGAAACGTTAGTTAAGCAAGAATATCGTATTTTTAAAAAAATCTAATGATAGGATTTTTCAGAAAATTGAAAAAACCGTAAAATGTCAAGAGTAAAGTGCCCTTATTTTAAACAATGTATCGTTCTAAATGCTTAATCCCTATGTAAAAAAGTTATTTTAGCAGGAATATGTTATTGAAAAAAATTAGAAAAATTTATTTTAGCCGTAAATCGAAAATAATGGGGACACCGGAGCTGTTCGAAGCGCCGAGCGCGCCGCGTACGCCCGAATATTTTCAAAGTCCCAACGTACCGATCAAGAGTAAAGTACCATTTTCCTACATTAGATTTCGTTCTAAATGCTTAATCCCTATGTAAAAACGTTAGTTAAGCAAGAATATCGTATTTTTAAAAAAATCTAATGATAGGATTTTCCAGAAAATTGAAAAAACCGAAAAATGTCAAGAGTAAAGTGCCATTTTCTGACATTAGATTTCGTTCTAAATGCTTAATCCCTATGTAGAAACGTTAGTTAAGCAAGAATATCGTATTTTTAAAAAAATCTAATGATAGGATTTTTCAGAAAATTGAAAAAACCGTAAAATGTCAAGAGTAAAGTGCCCTTACTTTAAACAATGTATCGTTCTAAATGCTTAATCCCTATGTAAAAAAGTTATTTAAGCAGGAATATGTTATTGAAAAAAATTAGAAAAATTTATTTTAGCCGTAAATCGAAAATAATGGATCGAGCGAATCGGTCGATTGCGCCGAGACGCGCTATGATGCAACAGACGAGCGATTGGAACGCCCGAATATTTTCAAAGTCCCAACGTACCGATCAAGAGTAAAGTACCATTTTCCTACATTAGATTTCGTTCTAAATGCTTAATCCCTATGTAAAAACGTTAGTTAAGCAAGAATATCGTATTTTTAAAAAAATCTAATGATAGGATTTTCCAGAAAATTGAAAAAACCGAAAAATGTCAAGAGTAAATTGCCATTTTCTGACATTAGATTTCGTTCTAAATGCTTAATCCCTATGTAGAAACGTTAGTTAAGCAAGAATATCGTATTTTTAAAAAAATCTAATGATAGGATTTTTCAGAAAATTGAAAAAACCGTAAAATGTCAAGAGTAAAGTGCCCTTATTTTAAACAATGTATCGTTCTAAATGCTTAATCCCTATGTAAAAAAGTTATTTAAGCAGGAATATGTTATTGAAAAAAATTAGAAAAATTTATTTTAGCCGTAAATCGAAAATAATGGATCGAGCGAATCGGTCGATTGCGCCGAGACGCGCTATGATGCAACAGACGAGCGATTGGAACGCCCGAATATTTTCAAAGTCCCAACGTACCGATCAAGAGTAAAGTACCATTTTCCTACATTAGATTTCGTTCTAAATGCTTAATCCCTATGTAAAAACGTTAGTTAAGCAAGAATATCGTATTTTTAAAAAAATCTAATGATAGGATTTTCCAGAAAATTGAAAAAACCGAAAAATGTCAAGAGTAAAGTGCCATTTTCTGACATTAGATTTCGTTCTAAATGCTTAATCCCTATGTAGAAACGTTAGTTAAGCAAGAATATCGTATTTTTAAAAAAATCTAATGATAGGATTTTTCAGAAAATTGAAAAAACCGTAAAATGTCAAGAGTAAAGTGCCCTTATTTTAAACAATGTATCGTTCTAAATGCTTAATCCCTATGTAAAAAAGTTATTTTAGCAGGAATATGTTATTGAAAAAAATTAGAAAAATTTATTTTAGCCGTAAATCGAAAATAATGGGGACACCGGAGCTGTTCGAAGCGCCGAGCGCGCCGCGTACGCCCGAATATTTTCAAAGTCCCAACGTACCGATCAAGAGTAAAGTACCATTTTCCTACATTAGATTTCGTTCTAAATGCTTAATCCCTATGTAAAAACGTTAGTTAAGCAAGAATATCGTATTTTTAAAAAAATCTAATGATAGGATTTTCCAGAAAATTGAAAAAACCGAAAAATGTCAAGAGTAAAGTGCCATTTTCTGACATTAGATTTCGTTCTAAATGCTTAATCCCTATGTAGAAACGTTAGTTAAGCAAGAATATCGTATTTTTAAAAAAATCTAATGATAGGATTTTTCAGAAAATTGAAAAAACCGTAAAATGTCAAGAGTAAAGTGCCCTTATTTTAAACAATGTATCGTTCTAAATGCTTAATCCCTATGTAAAAAAGTTATTTAAGCAGGAATATGTTATTGAAAAAAATTAGAAAAATTTATTTTAGCCGTAAATCGAAAATAATGGATCGAGCGAATCGGTCGATTGCGCCGAGACGCGCTATGATGCAACAGACGAGCGATTGGAACGCCCGAATATTTTCAAAGTCCCAACGTACCGATCAAGGGTAAAGTACCATTTTCCTACATTAGATTTCGTTCTAAATGCTTAATCCCTATGTAAAAACGTTAGTTAAGCAAGAATATCGTATTTTTAAAAAAATCTAATGATAGGATTTCCCAGAAAATTGAAAAAACCGAAAAATGTCAAGAGTAAAGTGCCATTTTCTGACATTAGATTTCGTTCTAAATGCTTAATCCCTATGTAGAAACGTTAGTTAAGCAAGAATATCGTATTTTTAAAAAAATCTAATGATAGGATTTTTCAGAAAATTGAAAAAACCGTAAAATGTCAAGAGTAAAGTGCCCTTATTTTAAACAATGTATCGTTCTAAATGCTTAATCCCTATGTAAAAAAGTTATTTTAGCAGGAATATGTTATTGAAAAAAATTAGAAAAATTTATTTTAGCCGTAAATCGAAAATAATGGATCGAGCGAATCGGTCGATTGCGCCGAGACGCGCTATGATGCAACAGACGAGCGATTGGAACGCCCGAATATTTTCAAAGTCCCAACGTACCGATCAAGAGTAAAGTACCATTTTCCTACATTAGATTTCGTTCTAAATGCTTAATCCCTATGTAAAAACGTTAGTTAAGCAAGAATATCGTATTTTTAAAAAAATCTAATGATAGGATTTCCCAGAAAATTGAAAAAACCGAAAAATGTCAAGAGTAAAGTGCCATTTTCTGACATTAGATTTCGTTCTAAATGCTTAATCCCTATGTAGAAACGTTAGTTAAGCAAGAATATCGTATTTTTAAAAAAATCTAATGATAGGATTTTTCAGAAAATTGAAAAAACCGTAAAATGTCAAGAGTAAAGTGCCCTTATTTTAAACAATGTATCGTTCTAAATGCTTAATCCCTATGTAAAAAAGTTATTTTAGCAGGAATATGTTATTGAAAAAAATTAGAAAAATTTATTTTAGCCGTAAATCGAAAATAATGGATCGAGCGAATCGGTCGATTGCGCCGAGACGCGCTATGATGCAACAGACGAGCGATTGGAACGCCCGAATATTTTCAAAGTCCCAACGTACCGATCAAGAGTAAAGTACCATTTTCCTACATTAGATTTCGTTCTAAATGCTTAATCCCTATGTAAAAACGTTAGTTAAGCAAGAATATCGTATTTTTAAAAAAATCTAATGATAGGATTTCCCAGAAAATTGAAAAAACCGAAAAATGTCAAGAGTAAAGTGCCATTTTCTGACATTAGATTTCGTTCTAAATGCTTAATCCCTATGTAGAAACGTTAGTTAAGCAAGAATATCGTATTTTTAAAAAAATCTAATGATAGGATTTTTCAGAAAATTGAAAAAACCGTAAAATGTCAAGAGTAAAGTGCCCTTACTTTAAACAATGTATCGTTCTAAATGCTTAATCCCTATGTAAAAAAGTTATTTAAGCAGGAATATGTTATTGAAAAAAATTAGAAAAATTTATTTTAGCCGTAAATCGAAAATAATGGATCGAGCGAATCGGTCGATTGCGCCGAGACGCGCTATGATGCAACAGACGAGCGATTGGAACGCCCGAATATTTTCAAAGTCCCAACGTACCGATCAAGAGTAAAGTACCATTTTCCTACATTAGATTTCGTTCTAAATGCTTAATCCCTATGTAAAAACGTTAGTTAAGCAAGAATATCGTATTTTTAAAAAAATCTAATGATAGGATTTTCCAGAAAATTGAAAAAACCGAAAAATGTCAAGAGTAAAGTGCCATTTTCTGACATTAGATTTCGTTCTAAATGCTTAATCCCTATGTAGAAACGTTAGTTAAGCAAGAATATCGTATTTTTAAAAAAATCTAATGATAGGATTTTTCAGAAAATTGAAAAAACCGTAAAATGTCAAGAGTAAAGTGCCCTTATTTTAAACAATGTATCGTTCTAAATGCTTAATCCCTATGTAAAAAAGTTATTTAAGCAGGAATATGTTATTGAAAAAAATTAGAAAAATTTATTTTAGCCGTAAATCGAAAATAATGGATCGAGCGAATCGGTCGATTGCGCCGAGACGCGCTATGATGCAACAGACGAGCGATTGGAACGCCCGAATATTTTCAAAGTCCCAACGTACCGATCAAGAGTAAAGTACCATTTTCCTACATTAGATTTCGTTCTAAATGCTTAATCCCTATGTAAAAACGTTAGTTAAGCAAGAATATCGTATTTTTAAAAAAATCTAATGATAGGATTTCCCAGAAAATTGAAAAAACCGAAAAATGTCAAGAGTAAAGTGCCATTTTCTGACATTAGATTTCGTTCTAAATGCTTAATCCCTATGTAGAAACGTTAGCTAAGCAAGAATATCGTATTTTTAAAAAAATCTAATGATAGGATTTTTCAGAAAATTGAAAAAACCGTAAAATGTCAAGAGTAAAGTGCCCTTATTTTAAACAATGTATCGTTCTAAATGCTTAATCCCTATGTAAAAAAGTTATTTAAGCAGGAATATGTTATTGAAAAAAATTAGAAAAATTTATTTTAGCCGTAAATCGAAAATAATGGGGACACCGGAGCTGTTCGAAGCGCCGAGCGCGCCGCGTACGCCCGAATATTTTCAAAGTCCCAACGTACCGATCAAGAGTAAAGTACCATTTTCCTACATTAGATTTCGTTCTAAATGCTTAATCCCTATGTAAAAACGTTAGTTAAGCAAGAATATCGTATTTTTAAAAAAATCTAATGATAGGATTTTCCAGAAAATTGAAAAAACCGAAAAATGTCAAGAGTAAAGTGCCATTTTCTGACATTAGATTTCGTTCTAAATGCTTAATCCCTATGTAGAAACGTTAGTTAAGCAAGAATATCGTATTTTTAAAAAAATCTAATGATAGGATTTTTCAGAAAATTGAAAAAACCGTAAAATGTCAAGAGTAAAGTGCCCTTATTTTAAACAATGTATCGTTCTAAATGCTTAATCCCTATGTAAAAAAGTTATTTAAGCAGGAATATGTTATTGAAAAAAATTAGAAAAATTTATTTTAGCCGTAAATCGAAAATAATGGATCGAGCGAATCGGTCGATTGCGCCGAGACGCGCTATGATGCAACAGACGAGCGATTGGAACGCCCGAATATTTTCAAAGTCCCAACGTACCGATCAAGAGTAAAGTACCATTTTCCTACATTAGATTTCGTTCTAAATGCTTAATCCCTATGTAAAAACGTTAGTTAAGCAAGAATATCGTATTTTTAAAAAAATCTAATGATAGGATTTCCCAGAAAATTGAAAAAACCGAAAAATGTCAAGAGTAAAGTGCCATTTTCTGACATTAGATTTCGTTCTAAATGCTTAATCCCTATGTAGAAACGTTAGTTAAGCAAGAATATCGTATTTTTAAAAAAATCTAATGATAGGATTTTTCAGAAAATTGAAAAAACCGTAAAATGTCAAGAGTAAAGTGCCCTTATTTTAAACAATGTATCGTTCTAAATGCTTAATCCCTATGTAAAAAAGTTATTTAAGCAGGAATATGTTATTGAAAAAAATTAGAAAAATTTATTTTAGCCGTAAATCGAAAATAATGGATCGAGCGAATCGGTCGATTGCGCCGAGACGCGCTATGATGCAACAGACGAGCGATTGGAACCCCCGAATATTTTCAAAGTCCCAACGTACCGATCAAGAGTAAAGTACCATTTTCCTACATTAGATTTCGTTCTAAATGCTTAATCCCTATGTAAAAACGTTAGTTAAGCAAGAATATCGTATTTTTAAAAAAATCTAATGATAGGATTTTCCAGAAAATTGAAAAAACCGAAAAATGTCAAGAGTAAAGTGCCATTTTCTGACATTAGATTTCGTTCTAAATGCTTAATCCCTATGTAGAAACGTTAGTTAAGCAAGAATATCGTATTTTTAAAAAAATCTAATGATAGGATTTTTCAGAAAATTGAAAAAACCGTAAAATGTCAAGAGTAAAGTGCCCTTATTTTAAACAATGTATCGTTCTAAATGCTTAATCCCTATGTAAAAAAGTTATTTTAGCAGGAATATGTTATTGAAAAAAATTAGAAAAATTTATTTTAGCCGTAAATCGAAAATAATGGGGACACCGGAGCTGTTCGAAGCGCCGAGCGCGCCGCGTACGCCCGAATATTTTCAAAGTCCCAACGTACCGATCAAGAGTAAAGTACCATTTTCCTACATTAGATTTCGTTCTAAATGCTTAATCCCTATGTAAAAACGTTAGTTAAGCAAGAATATCGTATTTTTAAAAAAATCTAATGATAGGATTTCCCAGAAAATTGAAAAAACCGAAAAATGTCAAGAGTAAAGTGCCATTTTCTGACATTAGATTTCGTTCTAAATGCTTAATCCCTATGTAGAAACGTTAGTTAAGCAAGAATATCGTATTTTTAAAAAAATCTAATGATAGGATTTTTCAGAAAATTGAAAAAACCGTAAAATGTCAAGAGTAAAGTGCCCTTATTTTAAACAATGTATCGTTCTAAATGCTTAATCCCTATGTAAAAAAGTTATTTTAGCAGGAATATGTTATTGAAAAAAATTAGAAAAATTTATTTTAGCCGTAAATCGAAAATAATGGATCGAGCGAATCGGTCGATTGCGCCGAGACGCGCTATGATGCAACAGACGAGCGATTGGAACGCCCGAATATTTTCAAAGTCCCAACGTACCGATCAAGAGTAAAGTACCATTTTCCTACATTAGATTTCGTTCTAAATGCTTAATCCCTATGTAAAAACGTTAGTTAAGCAAGAATATCGTATTTTTAAAAAAATCTAATGATAGGATTTCCCAGAAAATTGAAAAAACCGAAAAATGTCAAGAGTAAAGTGCCATTTTCTGACATTAGATTTCGTTCTAAATGCTTAATCCCTATGTAGAAACGTTAGTTAAGCAAGAATATCGTATTTTTAAAAAAATCTAATGATAGGATTTTTCAGAAAATTGAAAAAACCGTAAAATGTCAAGAGTAAAGTGCCCTTATTTTAAACAATGTATCGTTCTAAATGCTTAATCCCTATGTAAAAAAGTTATTTAAGCAGGAATATGTTATTGAAAAAAATTAGAAAAATTTATTTTAGCCGTAAATCGAAAATAATGGATCGAGCGAATCGGTCGATTGCGCCGAGACGCGCTATGATGCAACAGACGAGCGATTGGAACCCCCGAATATTTTCAAAGTCCCAACGTACCGATCAAGAGTAAAGTACCATTTTCCTACATTAGATTTCGTTCTAAATGCTTAATCCCTATGTAAAAACGTTAGTTAAGCAAGAATATCGTATTTTTAAAAAAATCTAATGATAGGATTTTCCAGAAAATTGAAAAAACCGAAAAATGTCAAGAGTAAAGTGCCATTTTCTGACATTAGATTTCGTTCTAAATGCTTAATCCCTATGTAGAAACGTTAGTTAAGCAAGAATATCGTATTTTTAAAAAAATCTAATGATAGGATTTTTCAGAAAATTGAAAAAACCGTAAAATGTCAAGAGTAAAGTGCCCTTATTTTAAACAATGTATCGTTCTAAATGCTTAATCCCTATGTAAAAAAGTTATTTTAGCAGGAATATGTTATTGAAAAAAATTAGAAAAATTTATTTTAGCCGTAAATCGAAAATAATGGATCGAGCGAATCGGTCGATTGCGCCGAGACGCGCTATGATGCAACAGACGAGCGATTGGAACGCCCGAATATTTTCAAAGTCCCAACGTACCGATCAAGAGTAAAGTACCATTTTCCTACATTAGATTTCGTTCTAAATGCTTAATCCCTATGTAAAAACGTTAGTTAAGCAAGAATATCGTATTTTTAAAAAAATCTAATGATAGGATTTCCCAGAAAATTGAAAAAACCGAAAAATGTCAAGAGTAAAGTGCCATTTTCTGACATTAGATTTCGTTCTAAATGCTTAATCCCTATGTAGAAACGTTAGTTAAGCAAGAATATCGTATTTTTAAAAAAATCTAATGATAGGATTTTTCAGAAAATTGAAAAAACCGTAAAATGTCAAGAGTAAAGTGCCCTTATTTTAAACAATGTATCGTTCTAAATGCTTAATCCCTATGTAAAAAAGTTATTTTAGCAGGAATATGTTATTGAAAAAAATTAGAAAAATTTATTTTAGCCGTAAATCGAAAATAATGGATCGAGCGAATCGGTCGATTGCGCCGAGACGCGCTATGATGCAACAGACGAGCGATTGGAACGCCCGAATATTTTCAAAGTCCCAACGTACCGATCAAGAGTAAAGTACCATTTTCCTACATTAGATTTCGTTCTAAATGCTTAATCCCTATGTAAAAACGTTAGCTAAGCAAGAATATCGTATTTTTAAAAAAATCTAATGATAGGATTTCCCAGAAAATTGAAAAAACCGAAAAATGTCAAGAGTAAAGTGCCATTTTCTGACATTAGATTTCGTTCTAAATGCTTAATCCCTATGTAGAAACGTTAGTTAAGCAAGAATATCGTATTTTTAAAAAAATCTAATGATAGGATTTTTCAGAAAATTGAAAAAACCGTAAAATGTCAAGAGTAAAGTGCCCTTACTTTAAACAATGTATCGTTCTAAATGCTTAATCCCTATGTAAAAAAGTTATTTAAGCAGGAATATGTTATTGAAAAAAATTAGAAAAATTTATTTTAGCCGTAAATCGAAAATAATGGATCGAGCGAATCGGTCGATTGCGCCGAGACGCGCTATGATGCAACAGACGAGCGATTGGAACGCCCGAATATTTTCAAAGTCCCAACGTACCGATCAAGAGTAAAGTACCATTTTCCTACATTAGATTTCGTTCTAAATGCTTAATCCCTATGTAAAAACGTTAGTTAAGCAAGAATATCGTATTTTTAAAAAAATCTAATGATAGGATTTTCCAGAAAATTGAAAAAACCGAAAAATGTCAAGAGTAAAGTGCCATTTTCTGACATTAGATTTCGTTCTAAATGCTTAATCCCTATGTAGAAACGTTAGTTAAGCAAGAATATCGTATTTTTAAAAAAATCTAATGATAGGATTTTTCAGAAAATTGAAAAAACCGTAAAATGTCAAGAGTAAAGTGCCCTTATTTTAAACAATGTATCGTTCTAAATGCTTAATCCCTATGTAAAAAAGTTATTTAAGCAGGAATATGTTATTGAAAAAAATTAGAAAAATTTATTTTAGCCGTAAATCGAAAATAATGGATCGAGCGAATCGGTCGATTGCGCCGAGACGCGCTATGATGCAACAGACGAGCGATTGGAACGCCCGAATATTTTCAAAGTCCCAACGTACCGATCAAGAGTAAAGTACCATTTTCCTACATTAGATTTCGTTCTAAATGCTTAATCCCTATGTAAAAACGTTAGTTAAGCAAGAATATCGTATTTTTAAAAAAATCTAATGATAGGATTTCCCAGAAAATTGAAAAAACCGAAAAATGTCAAGAGTAAAGTGCCATTTTCTGACATTAGATTTCGTTCTAAATGCTTAATCCCTATGTAGAAACGTTAGTTAAGCAAGAATATCGTATTTTTAAAAAAATCTAATGATAGGATTTTTCAGAAAATTGAAAAAACCGTAAAATGTCAAGAGTAAAGTGCCCTTATTTTAAACAATGTATCGTTCTAAATGCTTAATCCCTATGTAAAAAAGTTATTTAAGCAGGAATATGTTATTGAAAAAAATTAGAAAAATTTATTTTAGCCGTAAATCGAAAATAATGGGGACACCGGAGCTGTTCGAAGCGCCGAGCGCGCCGCGTACGCCCGAATATTTTCAAAGTCCCAACGTACCGATCAAGAGTAAAGTACCATTTTCCTACATTAGATTTCGTTCTAAATGCTTAATCCCTATGTAAAAACGTTAGTTAAGCAAGAATATCGTATTTTTAAAAAAATCTAATGATAGGATTTTCCAGAAAATTGAAAAAACCGAAAAATGTCAAGAGTAAAGTGCCATTTTCTGACATTAGATTTCGTTCTAAATGCTTAATCCCTATGTAGAAACGTTAGTTAAGCAAGAATATCGTATTTTTAAAAAAATCTAATGATAGGATTTTTCAGAAAATTGAAAAAACCGTAAAATGTCAAGAGTAAAGTGCCCTTATTTTAAACAATGTATCGTTCTAAATGCTTAATCCCTATGTAAAAAAGTTATTTAAGCAGGAATATGTTATTGAAAAAAATTAGAAAAATTTATTTTAGCCGTAAATCGAAAATAATGGATCGAGCGAATCGGTCGATTGCGCCGAGACGCGCTATGATGCAACAGACGAGCGATTGGAACGCCCGAATATTTTCAAAGTCCCAACGTACCGATCAAGAGTAAAGTACCATTTTCCTACATTAGATTTCGTTCTAAATGCTTAATCCCTATGTAAAAACGTTAGTTAAGCAAGAATATCGTATTTTTAAAAAAATCTAATGATAGGATTTCCCAGAAAATTGAAAAAACCGAAAAATGTCAAGAGTAAAGTGCCATTTTCTGACATTAGATTTCGTTCTAAATGCTTAATCCCTATGTAGAAACGTTAGTTAAGCAAGAATATCGTATTTTTAAAAAAATCTAATGATAGGATTTTTCAGAAAATTGAAAAAACCGTAAAATGTCAAGAGTAAAGTGCCCTTATTTTAAACAATGTATCGTTCTAAATGCTTAATCCCTATGTAAAAAAGTTATTTAAGCAGGAATATGTTATTGAAAAAAATTAGAAAAATTTATTTTAGCCGTAAATCGAAAATAATGGATCGAGCGAATCGGTCGATTGCGCCGAGACGCGCTATGATGCAACAGACGAGCGATTGGAACCCCCGAATATTTTCAAAGTCCCAACGTACCGATCAAGAGTAAAGTACCATTTTCCTACATTAGATTTCGTTCTAAATGCTTAATCCCTATGTAAAAACGTTAGTTAAGCAAGAATATCGTATTTTTAAAAAAATCTAATGATAGGATTTTCCAGAAAATTGAAAAAACCGAAAAATGTCAAGAGTAAAGTGCCATTTTCTGACATTAGATTTCGTTCTAAATGCTTAATCCCTATGTAGAAACGTTAGTTAAGCAAGAATATCGTATTTTTAAAAAAATCTAATGATAGGATTTTTCAGAAAATTGAAAAAACCGTAAAATGTCAAGAGTAAAGTGCCCTTATTTTAAACAATGTATCGTTCTAAATGCTTAATCCCTATGTAAAAAAGTTATTTTAGCAGGAATATGTTATTGAAAAAAATTAGAAAAATTTATTTTAGCCGTAAATCGAAAATAATGGGGACACCGGAGCTGTTCGAAGCGCCGAGCGCGCCGCGTACGCCCGAATATTTTCAAAGTCCCAACGTACCGATCAAGAGTAAAGTACCATTTTCCTACATTAGATTTCGTTCTAAATGCTTAATCCCTATGTAAAAACGTTAGTTAAGCAAGAATATCGTATTTTTAAAAAAATCTAATGATAGGATTTCCCAGAAAATTGAAAAAACCGAAAAATGTCAAGAGTAAAGTGCCATTTTCTGACATTAGATTTCGTTCTAAATGCTTAATCCCTATGTAGAAACGTTAGTTAAGCAAGAATATCGTATTTTTAAAAAAATCTAATGATAGGATTTTTCAGAAAATTGAAAAAACCGTAAAATGTCAAGAGTAAAGTGCCCTTATTTTAAACAATGTATCGTTCTAAATGCTTAATCCCTATGTAAAAAAGTTATTTTAGCAGGAATATGTTATTGAAAAAAATTAGAAAAATTTATTTTAGCCGTAAATCGAAAATAATGGATCGAGCGAATCGGTCGATTGCGCCGAGACGCGCTATGATGCAACAGACGAGCGATTGGAACGCCCGAATATTTTCAAAGTCCCAACGTACCGATCAAGAGTAAAGTACCATTTTCCTACATTAGATTTCGTTCTAAATGCTTAATCCCTATGTAAAAACGTTAGTTAAGCAAGAATATCGTATTTTTAAAAAAATCTAATGATAGGATTTCCCAGAAAATTGAAAAAACCGAAAAATGTCAAGAGTAAAGTGCCATTTTCTGACATTAGATTTCGTTCTAAATGCTTAATCCCTATGTAGAAACGTTAGTTAAGCAAGAATATCGTATTTTTAAAAAAATCTAATGATAGGATTTTTCAGAAAATTGAAAAAACCGTAAAATGTCAAGAGTAAAGTGCCCTTATTTTAAACAATGTATCGTTCTAAATGCTTAATCCCTATGTAAAAAAGTTATTTAAGCAGGAATATGTTATTGAAAAAAATTAGAAAAATTTATTTTAGCCGTAAATCGAAAATAATGGATCGAGCGAATCGGTCGATTGCGCCGAGACGCGCTATGATGCAACAGACGAGCGATTGGAACCCCCGAATATTTTCAAAGTCCCAACGTACCGATCAAGAGTAAAGTACCATTTTCCTACATTAGATTTCGTTCTAAATGCTTAATCCCTATGTAAAAACGTTAGTTAAGCAAGAATATCGTATTTTTAAAAAAATCTAATGATAGGATTTTCCAGAAAATTGAAAAAACCGAAAAATGTCAAGAGTAAAGTGCCATTTTCTGACATTAGATTTCGTTCTAAATGCTTAATCCCTATGTAGAAACGTTAGTTAAGCAAGAATATCGTATTTTTAAAAAAATCTAATGATAGGATTTTTCAGAAAATTGAAAAAACCGTAAAATGTCAAGAGTAAAGTGCCCTTATTTTAAACAATGTATCGTTCTAAATGCTTAATCCCTATGTAAAAAAGTTATTTTAGCAGGAATATGTTATTGAAAAAAATTAGAAAAATTTATTTTAGCCGTAAATCGAAAATAATGGGGACACCGGAGCTGTTCGAAGCGCCGAGCGCGCCGCGTACGCCCGAATATTTTCAAAGTCCCAACGTACCGATCAAGAGTAAAGTACCATTTTCCTACATTAGATTTCGTTCTAAATGCTTAATCCCTATGTAAAAACGTTAGTTAAGCAAGAATATCGTATTTTTAAAAAAATCTAATGATAGGATTTTCCAGAAAATTGAAAAAACCGAAAAATGTCAAGAGTAAAGTGCCATTTTCTGACATTAGATTTCGTTCTAAATGCTTAATCCCTATGTAGAAACGTTAGTTAAGCAAGAATATCGTATTTTTAAAAAAATCTAATGATAGGATTTTTCAGAAAATTGAAAAAACCGTAAAATGTCAAGAGTAAAGTGCCCTTATTTTAAACAATGTATCGTTCTAAATGCTTAATCCCTATGTAAAAAAGTTATTTAAGCAGGAATATGTTATTGAAAAAAATTAGAAAAATTTATTTTAGCCGTAAATCGAAAATAATGGATCGAGCGAATCGGTCGATTGCGCCGAGACGCGCTATGATGCAACAGACGAGCGATTGGAACGCCCGAATATTTTCAAAGTCCCAACGTACCGATCAAGGGTAAAGTACCATTTTCCTACATTAGATTTCGTTCTAAATGCTTAATCCCTATGTAAAAACGTTAGTTAAGCAAGAATATCGTATTTTTAAAAAAATCTAATGATAGGATTTCCCAGAAAATTGAAAAAACCGAAAAATGTCAAGAGTAAAGTGCCATTTTCTGACATTAGATTTCGTTCTAAATGCTTAATCCCTATGTAGAAACGTTAGTTAAGCAAGAATATCGTATTTTTAAAAAAATCTAATGATAGGATTTTTCAGAAAATTGAAAAAACCGTAAAATGTCAAGAGTAAAGTGCCCTTATTTTAAACAATGTATCGTTCTAAATGCTTAATCCCTATGTAAAAAAGTTATTTTAGCAGGAATATGTTATTGAAAAAAATTAGAAAAATTTATTTTAGCCGTAAATCGAAAATAATGGATCGAGCGAATCGGTCGATTGCGCCGAGACGCGCTATGATGCAACAGACGAGCGATTGGAACGCCCGAATATTTTCAAAGTCCCAACGTACCGATCAAGAGTAAAGTACCATTTTCCTACATTAGATTTCGTTCTAAATGCTTAATCCCTATGTAAAAACGTTAGTTAAGCAAGAATATCGTATTTTTAAAAAAATCTAATGATAGGATTTCCCAGAAAATTGAAAAAACCGAAAAATGTCAAGAGTAAAGTGCCATTTTCTGACATTAGATTTCGTTCTAAATGCTTAATCCCTATGTAGAAACGTTAGTTAAGCAAGAATATCGTATTTTTAAAAAAATCTAATGATAGGATTTTTCAGAAAATTGAAAAAACCGTAAAATGTCAAGAGTAAAGTGCCCTTATTTTAAACAATGTATCGTTCTAAATGCTTAATCCCTATGTAAAAAAGTTATTTTAGCAGGAATATGTTATTGAAAAAAATTAGAAAAATTTATTTTAGCCGTAAATCGAAAATAATGGATCGAGCGAATCGGTCGATTGCGCCGAGACGCGCTATGATGCAACAGACGAGCGATTGGAACGCCCGAATATTTTCAAAGTCCCAACGTACCGATCAAGAGTAAAGTACCATTTTCCTACATTAGATTTCGTTCTAAATGCTTAATCCCTATGTAAAAACGTTAGTTAAGCAAGAATATCGTATTTTTAAAAAAATCTAATGATAGGATTTCCCAGAAAATTGAAAAAACCGAAAAATGTCAAGAGTAAAGTGCCATTTTCTGACATTAGATTTCGTTCTAAATGCTTAATCCCTATGTAGAAACGTTAGTTAAGCAAGAATATCGTATTTTTAAAAAAATCTAATGATAGGATTTTTCAGAAAATTGAAAAAACCGTAAAATGTCAAGAGTAAAGTGCCCTTATTTTAAACAATGTATCGTTCTAAATGCTTAATCCCTATGTAAAAAAGTTATTTAAGCAGGAATATGTTATTGAAAAAAATTAGAAAAATTTATTTTAGCCGTAAATCGAAAATAATGGGGACACCGGAGCTGTTCGAAGCGCCGAGCGCGCCGCGTACGCCCGAATATTTTCAAAGTCCCAACGTACCGATCAAGAGTAAAGTACCATTTTCCTACATTAGATTTCGTTCTAAATGCTTAATCCCTATGTAAAAACGTTAGTTAAGCAAGAATATCGTATTTTTAAAAAAATCTAATGATAGGATTTTCCAGAAAATTGAAAAAACCGAAAAATGTCAAGAGTAAAGTGCCATTTTCTGACATTAGATTTCGTTCTAAATGCTTAATCCCTATGTAGAAACGTTAGTTAAGCAAGAATATCGTATTTTTAAAAAAATCTAATGATAGGATTTTTCAGAAAATTGAAAAAACCGTAAAATGTCAAGAGTAAAGTGCCCTTATTTTAAACAATGTATCGTTCTAAATGCTTAATCCCTATGTAAAAAAGTTATTTAAGCAGGAATATGTTATTGAAAAAAATTAGAAAAATTTATTTTAGCCGTAAATCGAAAATAATGGATCGAGCGAATCGGTCGATTGCGCCGAGACGCGCTATGATGCAACAGACGAGCGATTGGAACGCCCGAATATTTTCAAAGTCCCAACGTACCGATCAAGAGTAAAGTACCATTTTCCTACATTAGATTTCGTTCTAAATGCTTAATCCCTATGTAAAAACGTTAGTTAAGCAAGAATATCGTGTTTTTAAAAAAATCTAATGATAGGATTTCCCAGAAAATTGAAAAAACCGAAAAATGTCAAGAGTAAAGTGCCATTTTCTGACATTAGATTTCGTTCTAAATGCTTAATCCCTATGTAGAAACGTTAGTTAAGCAAGAATATCGTATTTTTAAAAAAATCTAATGATAGGATTTTTCAGAAAATTGAAAAAACCGTAAAATGTCAAGAGTAAAGTGCCCTTATTTTAAACAATGTATCGTTCTAAATGCTTAATCCCTATGTAAAAAAGTTATTTTAGCAGGAATATGTTATTGAAAAAAATTAGAAAAATTTATTTTAGCCGTAAATCGAAAATAATGGGGACACCGGAGCTGTTCGAAGCGCCGAGCGCGCCGCGTACGCCCGAATATTTTCAAAGTCCCAACGTACCGATCAAGAGTAAAGTACCATTTTCCTACATTAGATTTCGTTCTAAATGCTTAATCCCTATGTAAAAACGTTAGTTAAGCAAGAATATCGTATTTTTAAAAAAATCTAATGATAGGATTTTCCAGAAAATTGAAAAAACCGAAAAATGTCAAGAGTAAAGTGCCATTTTCTGACATTAGATTTCGTTCTAAATGCTTAATCCCTATGTAGAAACGTTAGTTAAGCAAGAATATCGTATTTTTAAAAAAATCTAATGATAGGATTTTTCAGAAAATTGAAAAAACCGTAAAATGTCAAGAGTAAAGTGCCCTTACTTTAAACAATGTATCGTTCTAAATGCTTAATCCCTATGTAAAAAAGTTATTTAAGCAGGAATATGTTATTGAAAAAAATTAGAAAAATTTATTTTAGCCGTAAATCGAAAATAATGGATCGAGCGAATCGGTCGATTGCGCCGAGACGCGCTATGATGCAACAGACGAGCGATTGGAACGCCCGAATATTTTCAAAGTCCCAACGTACCGATCAAGAGTAAAGTACCATTTTCCTACATTAGATTTCGTTCTAAATGCTTAATCCCTATGTAAAAACGTTAGTTAAGCAAGAATATCGTATTTTTAAAAAAATCTAATGATAGGATTTTCCAGAAAATTGAAAAAACCGAAAAATGTCAAGAGTAAATTGCCATTTTCTGACATTAGATTTCGTTCTAAATGCTTAATCCCTATGTAGAAACGTTAGTTAAGCAAGAATATCGTATTTTTAAAAAAATCTAATGATAGGATTTTTCAGAAAATTGAAAAAACCGTAAAATGTCAAGAGTAAAGTGCCCTTATTTTAAACAATGTATCGTTCTAAATGCTTAATCCCTATGTAAAAAAGTTATTTAAGCAGGAATATGTTATTGAAAAAAATTAGAAAAATTTATTTTAGCCGTAAATCGAAAATAATGGATCGAGCGAATCGGTCGATTGCGCCGAGACGCGCAATGATGCAACAGACGAGCGATTGGAACGCCCGAATATTTTCAAAGTCCCAACGTACCGATCAAGAGTAAAGTACCATTTTCCTACATTAGATTTCGTTCTAAATGCTTAATCCCTATGTAAAAACGTTAGTTAAGCAAGAATATCGTATTTTTAAAAAAATCTAATGATAGGATTTTCCAGAAAATTGAAAAAACCGAAAAATGTCAAGAGTAAAGTGCCATTTTCTGACATTAGATTTCGTTCTAAATGCTTAATCCCTATGTAGAAACGTTAGTTAAGCAAGAATATCGTATTTTTAAAAAAATCTAATGATAGGATTTTTCAGAAAATTGAAAAAACCGTAAAATGTCAAGAGTAAAGTGCCCTTATTTTAAACAATGTATCGTTCTAAATGCTTAATCCCTATGTAAAAAAGTTATTTTAGCAGGAATATGTTATTGAAAAAAATTAGAAAAATTTATTTTAGCCGTAAATCGAAAATAATGGGGACACCGGAGCTGTTCGAAGCGCCGAGCGCGCCGCGTACGCCCGAATATTTTCAAAGTCCCAACGTACCGATCAAGAGTAAAGTACCATTTTCCTACATTAGATTTCGTTCTAAATGCTTAATCCCTATGTAAAAACGTTAGTTAAGCAAGAATATCGTATTTTTAAAAAAATCTAATGATAGGATTTTCCAGAAAATTGAAAAAACCGAAAAATGTCAAGAGTAAAGTGCCATTTTCTGACATTAGATTTCGTTCTAAATGCTTAATCCCTATGTAGAAACGTTAGTTAAGCAAGAATATCGTATTTTTAAAAAAATCTAATGATAGGATTTTTCAGAAAATTGAAAAAACCGTAAAATGTCAAGAGTAAAGTGCCCTTATTTTAAACAATGTATCGTTCTAAATGCTTAATCCCTATGTAAAAAAGTTATTTAAGCAGGAATATGTTATTGAAAAAAATTAGAAAAATTTATTTTAGCCGTAAATCGAAAATAATGGATCGAGCGAATCGGTCGATTGCGCCGAGACGCGCTATGATGCAACAGACGAGCGATTGGAACGCCCGAATATTTTCAAAGTCCCAACGTACCGATCAAGAGTAAAGTACCATTTTCCTACATTAGATTTCGTTCTAAATGCTTAATCCCTATGTAAAAACGTTAGTTAAGCAAGAATATCGTATTTTTAAAAAAATCTAATGATAGGATTTCCCAGAAAATTGAAAAAACCGAAAAATGTCAAGAGTAAAGTGCCATTTTCTGACATTAGATTTCGTTCTAAATGCTTAATCCCTATGTAGAAACGTTAGTTAAGCAAGAATATCGTATTTTTAAAAAAATCTAATGATAGGATTTTTCAGAAAATTGAAAAAACCGTAAAATGTCAAGAGTAAAGTGCCCTTATTTTAAACAATGTATCGTTCTAAATGCTTAATCCCTATGTAAAAAAGTTATTTAAGCAGGAATATGTTATTGAAAAAAATTAGAAAAATTTATTTTAGCCGTAAATCGAAAATAATGGATCGAGCGAATCGGTCGATTGCGCCGAGACGCGCTATGATGCAACAGACGAGCGATTGGAACCCCCGAATATTTTCAAAGTCCCAACGTACCGATCAAGAGTAAAGTACCATTTTCCTACATTAGATTTCGTTCTAAATGCTTAATCCCTATGTAAAAACGTTAGTTAAGCAAGAATATCGTATTTTTAAAAAAATCTAATGATAGGATTTTCCAGAAAATTGAAAAAACCGAAAAATGTCAAGAGTAAAGTGCCATTTTCTGACATTAGATTTCGTTCTAAATGCTTAATCCCTATGTAGAAACGTTAGTTAAGCAAGAATATCGTATTTTTAAAAAAATCTAATGATAGGATTTTTCAGAAAATTGAAAAAACCGTAAAATGTCAAGAGTAAAGTGCCCTTACTTTAAACAATGTATCGTTCTAAATGCTTAATCCCTATGTAAAAAAGTTATTTAAGCAGGAATATGTTATTGAAAAAAATTAGAAAAATTTATTTTAGCCGTAAATCGAAAATAATGGATCGAGCGAATCGGTCGATTGCGCCGAGACGCGCTATGATGCAACAGACGAGCGATTGGAACGCCCGAATATTTTCAAAGTCCCAACGTACCGATCAAGAGTAAAGTACCATTTTCCTACATTAGATTTCGTTCTAAATGCTTAATCCCTATGTAAAAACGTTAGTTAAGCAAGAATATCGTATTTTTAAAAAAATCTAATGATAGGATTTTCCAGAAAATTGAAAAAACCGAAAAATGTCAAGAGTAAAGTGCCATTTTCTGACATTAGATTTCGTTCTAAATGCTTAATCCCTATGTAGAAACGTTAGTTAAGCAAGAATATCGTATTTTTAAAAAAATCTAATGATAGGATTTTTCAGAAAATTGAAAAAACCGTAAAATGTCAAGAGTAAAGTGCCCTTATTTTAAACAATGTATCGTTCTAAATGCTTAATCCCTATGTAAAAAAGTTATTTAAGCAGGAATATGTTATTGAAAAAAATTAGAAAAATTTATTTTAGCCGTAAATCGAAAATAATGGATCGAGCGAATCGGTCGATTGCGCCGAGACGCGCTATGATGCAACAGACGAGCGATTGGAACGCCCGAATATTTTCAAAGTCCCAACGTACCGATCAAGAGTAAAGTACCATTTTCCTACATTAGATTTCGTTCTAAATGCTTAATCCCTATGTAAAAACGTTAGTTAAGCAAGAATATCGTATTTTTAAAAAAATCTAATGATAGGATTTCCCAGAAAATTGAAAAAACCGAAAAATGTCAAGAGTAAAGTGCCATTTTCTGACATTAGATTTCGTTCTAAATGCTTAATCCCTATGTAGAAACGTTAGTTAAGCAAGAATATCGTATTTTTAAAAAAATCTAATGATAGGATTTTTCAGAAAATTGAAAAAACCGTAAAATGTCAAGAGTAAAGTGCCCTTATTTTAAACAATGTATCGTTCTAAATGCTTAATCCCTATGTAAAAAAGTTATTTAAGCAGGAATATGTTATTGAAAAAAATTAGAAAAATTTATTTTAGCCGTAAATCGAAAATAATGGGGACACCGGAGCTGTTCGAAGCGCCGAGCGCGCCGCGTACGCCCGAATATTTTCAAAGTCCCAACGTACCGATCAAGAGTAAAGTACCATTTTCCTACATTAGATTTCGTTCTAAATGCTTAATCCCTATGTAAAAACGTTAGTTAAGCAAGAATATCGTATTTTTAAAAAAATCTAATGATAGGATTTTCCAGAAAATTGAAAAAACCGAAAAATGTCAAGAGTAAAGTGCCATTTTCTGACATTAGATTTCGTTCTAAATGCTTAATCCCTATGTAGAAACGTTAGTTAAGCAAGAATATCGTATTTTTAAAAAAATCTAATGATAGGATTTTTCAGAAAATTGAAAAAACCGTAAAATGTCAAGAGTAAAGTGCCCTTATTTTAAACAATGTATCGTTCTAAATGCTTAATCCCTATGTAAAAAAGTTATTTAAGCAGGAATATGTTATTGAAAAAAATTAGAAAAATTTATTTTAGCCGTAAATCGAAAATAATGGATCGAGCGAATCGGTCGATTGCGCCGAGACGCGCTATGATGCAACAGACGAGCGATTGGAACGCCCGAATATTTTCAAAGTCCCAACGTACCGATCAAGAGTAAAGTACCATTTTCCTACATTAGATTTCGTTCTAAATGCTTAATCCCTATGTAAAAACGTTAGTTAAGCAAGAATATCGTATTTTTAAAAAAATCTAATGATAGGATTTCCCAGAAAATTGAAAAAACCGAAAAATGTCAAGAGTAAAGTGCCATTTTCTGACATTAGATTTCGTTCTAAATGCTTAATCCCTATGTAGAAACGTTAGTTAAGCAAGAATATCGTATTTTTAAAAAAATCTAATGATAGGATTTTTCAGAAAATTGAAAAAACCGTAAAATGTCAAGAGTAAAGTGCCCTTATTTTAAACAATGTATCGTTCTAAATGCTTAATCCCTATGTAAAAAAGTTATTTAAGCAGGAATATGTTATTGAAAAAAATTAGAAAAATTTATTTTAGCCGTAAATCGAAAATAATGGATCGAGCGAATCGGTCGATTGCGCCGAGACGCGCTATGATGCAACAGACGAGCGATTGGAACCCCCGAATATTTTCAAAGTCCCAACGTACCGATCAAGAGTAAAGTACCATTTTCCTACATTAGATTTCGTTCTAAATGCTTAATCCCTATGTAAAAACGTTAGTTAAGCAAGAATATCGTATTTTTAAAAAAATCTAATGATAGGATTTTCCAGAAAATTGAAAAAACCGAAAAATGTCAAGAGTAAAGTGCCATTTTCTGACATTAGATTTCGTTCTAAATGCTTAATCCCTATGTAGAAACGTTAGTTAAGCAAGAATATCGTATTTTTAAAAAAATCTAATGATAGGATTTTTCAGAAAATTGAAAAAACCGTAAAATGTCAAGAGTAAAGTGCCCTTATTTTAAACAATGTATCGTTCTAAATGCTTAATCCCTATGTAAAAAAGTTATTTTAGCAGGAATATGTTATTGAAAAAAATTAGAAAAATTTATTTTAGCCGTAAATCGAAAATAATGGGGACACCGGAGCTGTTCGAAGCGCCGAGCGCGCCGCGTACGCCCGAATATTTTCAAAGTCCCAACGTACCGATCAAGAGTAAAGTACCATTTTCCTACATTAGATTTCGTTCTAAATGCTTAATCCCTATGTAAAAACGTTAGTTAAGCAAGAATATCGTATTTTTAAAAAAATCTAATGATAGGATTTTCCAGAAAATTGAAAAAACCGAAAAATGTCAAGAGTAAAGTGCCATTTTCTGACATTAGATTTCGTTCTAAATGCTTAATCCCTATGTAGAAACGTTAGTTAAGCAAGAATATCGTATTTTTAAAAAAATCTAATGATAGGATTTTTCAGAAAATTGAAAAAACCGTAAAATGTCAAGAGTAAAGTGCCCTTATTTTAAACAATGTATCGTTCTAAATGCTTAATCCCTATGTAAAAAAGTTATTTAAGCAGGAATATGTTATTGAAAAAAATTAGAAAAATTTATTTTAGCCGTAAATCGAAAATAATGGATCGAGCGAATCGGTCGATTGCGCCGAGACGCGCTATGATGCAACAGACGAGCGATTGGAACGCCCGAATATTTTCAAAGTCCCAACGTACCGATCAAGAGTAAAGTACCATTTTCCTACATTAGATTTCGTTCTAAATGCTTAATCCCTATGTAAAAACGTTAGTTAAGCAAGAATATCGTATTTTTAAAAAAATCTAATGATAGGATTTCCCAGAAAATTGAAAAAACCGAAAAATGTCAAGAGTAAAGTGCCATTTTCTGACATTAGATTTCGTTCTAAATGCTTAATCCCTATGTAGAAACGTTAGTTAAGCAAGAATATCGTATTTTTAAAAAAATCTAATGATAGGATTTTTCAGAAAATTGAAAAAACCGTAAAATGTCAAGAGTAAAGTGCCCTTATTTTAAACAATGTATCGTTCTAAATGCTTAATCCCTATGTAAAAAAGTTATTTAAGCAGGAATATGTTATTGAAAAAAATTAGAAAAATTTATTTTAGCCGTAAATCGAAAATAATGGATCGAGCGAATCGGTCGATTGCGCCGAGACGCGCTATGATGCAACAGACGAGCGATTGGAACCCCCGAATATTTTCAAAGTCCCAACGTACCGATCAAGAGTAAAGTACCATTTTCCTACATTAGATTTCGTTCTAAATGCTTAATCCCTATGTAAAAACGTTAGTTAAGCAAGAATATCGTATTTTTAAAAAAATCTAATGATAGGATTTTCCAGAAAATTGAAAAAACCGAAAAATGTCAAGAGTAAAGTGCCATTTTCTGACATTAGATTTCGTTCTAAATGCTTAATCCCTATGTAGAAACGTTAGTTAAGCAAGAATATCGTATTTTTAAAAAAATCTAATGATAGGATTTTTCAGAAAATTGAAAAAACCGTAAAATGTCAAGAGTAAAGTGCCCTTATTTTAAACAATGTATCGTTCTAAATGCTTAATCCCTATGTAAAAAAGTTATTTTAGCAGGAATATGTTATTGAAAAAAATTAGAAAAATTTATTTTAGCCGTAAATCGAAAATAATGGGGACACCGGAGCTGTTCGAAGCGCCGAGCGCGCCGCGTACGCCCGAATATTTTCAAAGTCCCAACGTACCGATCAAGAGTAAAGTACCATTTTCCTACATTAGATTTCGTTCTAAATGCTTAATCCCTATGTAAAAACGTTAGTTAAGCAAGAATATCGTATTTTTAAAAAAATCTAATGATAGGATTTTCCAGAAAATTGAAAAAACCGAAAAATGTCAAGAGTAAAGTGCCATTTTCTGACATTAGATTTCGTTCTAAATGCTTAATCCCTATGTAGAAACGTTAGTTAAGCAAGAATATCGTATTTTTAAAAAAATCTAATGATAGGATTTTTCAGAAAATTGAAAAAACCGTAAAATGTCAAGAGTAAAGTGCCCTTATTTTAAACAATGTATCGTTCTAAATGCTTAATCCCTATGTAAAAAAGTTATTTAAGCAGGAATATGTTATTGAAAAAAATTAGAAAAATTTATTTTAGCCGTAAATCGAAAATAATGGATCGAGCGAATCGGTCGATTGCGCCGAGACGCGCTATGATGCAACAGACGAGCGATTGGAACGCCCGAATATTTTCAAAGTCCCAACGTACCGATCAAGGGTAAAGTACCATTTTCCTACATTAGATTTCGTTCTAAATGCTTAATCCCTATGTAAAAACGTTAGTTAAGCAAGAATATCGTATTTTTAAAAAAATCTAATGATAGGATTTCCCAGAAAATTGAAAAAACCGAAAAATGTCAAGAGTAAAGTGCCATTTTCTGACATTAGATTTCGTTCTAAATGCTTAATCCCTATGTAGAAACGTTAGTTAAGCAAGAATATCGTATTTTTAAAAAAATCTAATGATAGGATTTTTCAGAAAATTGAAAAAACCGTAAAATGTCAAGAGTAAAGTGCCCTTATTTTAAACAATGTATCGTTCTAAATGCTTAATCCCTATGTAAAAAAGTTATTTTAGCAGGAATATGTTATTGAAAAAAATTAGAAAAATTTATTTTAGCCGTAAATCGAAAATAATGGATCGAGCGAATCGGTCGATTGCGCCGAGACGCGCTATGATGCAACAGACGAGCGATTGGAACGCCCGAATATTTTCAAAGTCCCAACGTACCGATCAAGAGTAAAGTACCATTTTCCTACATTAGATTTCGTTCTAAATGCTTAATCCCTATGTAAAAACGTTAGTTAAGCAAGAATATCGTATTTTTAAAAAAATCTAATGATAGGATTTCCCAGAAAATTGAAAAAACCGAAAAATGTCAAGAGTAAAGTGCCATTTTCTGACATTAGATTTCGTTCTAAATGCTTAATCCCTATGTAGAAACGTTAGTTAAGCAAGAATATCGTATTTTTAAAAAAATCTAATGATAGGATTTTTCAGAAAATTGAAAAAACCGTAAAATGTCAAGAGTAAAGTGCCCTTATTTTAAACAATGTATCGTTCTAAATGCTTAATCCCTATGTAAAAAAGTTATTTAAGCAGGAATATGTTATTGAAAAAAATTAGAAAAATTTATTTTAGCCGTAAATCGAAAATAATGGATCGAGCGAATCGGTCGATTGCGCCGAGACGCGCTATGATGCAACAGACGAGCGATTGGAACGCCCGAATATTTTCAAAGTCCCAACGTACCGATCAAGAGTAAAGTACCATTTTCCTACATTAGATTTCGTTCTAAATGCTTAATCCCTATGTAAAAACGTTAGTTAAGCAAGAATATCGTATTTTTAAAAAAATCTAATGATAGGATTTCCCAGAAAATTGAAAAAACCGAAAAATGTCAAGAGTAAAGTGCCATTTTCTGACATTAGATTTCGTTCTAAATGCTTAATCCCTATGTAGAAACGTTAGTTAAGCAAGAATATCGTATTTTTAAAAAAATCTAATGATAGGATTTTTCAGAAAATTGAAAAAACCGTAAAATGTCAAGAGTAAAGTGCCCTTATTTTAAACAATGTATCGTTCTAAATGCTTAATCCCTATGTAAAAAAGTTATTTAAGCAGGAATATGTTATTGAAAAAAATTAGAAAAATTTATTTTAGCCGTAAATCGAAAATAATGGATCGAGCGAATCGGTCGATTGCGCCGAGACGCGCTATGATGCAACAGACGAGCGATTGGAACCCCCGAATATTTTCAAAGTCCCAACGTACCGATCAAGAGTAAAGTACCATTTTCCTACATTAGATTTCGTTCTAAATGCTTAATCCCTATGTAAAAACGTTAGTTAAGCAAGAATATCGTATTTTTAAAAAAATCTAATGATAGGATTTTCCAGAAAATTGAAAAAACCGAAAAATGTCAAGAGTAAAGTGCCATTTTCTGACATTAGATTTCGTTCTAAATGCTTAATCCCTATGTAGAAACGTTAGTTAAGCAAGAATATCGTATTTTTAAAAAAATCTAATGATAGGATTTTTCAGAAAATTGAAAAAACCGTAAAATGTCAAGAGTAAAGTGCCCTTATTTTAAACAATGTATCGTTCTAAATGCTTAATCCCTATGTAAAAAAGTTATTTTAGCAGGAATATGTTATTGAAAAAAATTAGAAAAATTTATTTTAGCCGTAAATCGAAAATAATGGGGACACCGGAGCTGTTCGAAGCGCCGAGCGCGCCGCGTACGCCCGAATATTTTCAAAGTCCCAACGTACCGATCAAGAGTAAAGTACCATTTTCCTACATTAGATTTCGTTCTAAATGCTTAATCCCTATGTAAAAACGTTAGTTAAGCAAGAATATCGTATTTTTAAAAAAATCTAATGATAGGATTTTCCAGAAAATTGAAAAAACCGAAAAATGTCAAGAGTAAAGTGCCATTTTCTGACATTAGATTTCGTTCTAAATGCTTAATCCCTATGTAGAAACGTTAGTTAAGCAAGAATATCGTATTTTTAAAAAAATCTAATGATAGGATTTTTCAGAAAATTGAAAAAACCGTAAAATGTCAAGAGTAAAGTGCCCTTATTTTAAACAATGTATCGTTCTAAATGCTTAATCCCTATGTAAAAAAGTTATTTAAGCAGGAATATGTTATTGAAAAAAATTAGAAAAATTTATTTTAGCCGTAAATCGAAAATAATGGATCGAGCGAATCGGTCGATTGCGCCGAGACGCGCTATGATGCAACAGACGAGCGATTGGAACGCCCGAATATTTTCAAAGTCCCAACGTACCGATCAAGAGTAAAGTACCATTTTCCTACATTAGATTTCGTTCTAAATGCTTAATCCCTATGTAAAAACGTTAGTTAAGCAAGAATATCGTATTTTTAAAAAAATCTAATGATAGGATTTCCCAGAAAATTGAAAAAACCGAAAAATGTCAAGAGTAAAGTGCCATTTTCTGACATTAGATTTCGTTCTAAATGCTTAATCCCTATGTAGAAACGTTAGTTAAGCAAGAATATCGTATTTTTAAAAAAATCTAATGATAGGATTTTTCAGAAAATTGAAAAAACCGTAAAATGTCAAGAGTAAAGTGCCCTTATTTTAAACAATGTATCGTTCTAAATGCTTAATCCCTATGTAAAAAAGTTATTTTAGCAGGAATATGTTATTGAAAAAAATTAGAAAAATTTATTTTAGCCGTAAATCGAAAATAATGGATCGAGCGAATCGGTCGATTGCGCCGAGACGCGCTATGATGCAACAGACGAGCGATTGGAACGCCCGAATATTTTCAAAGTCCCAACGTACCGATCAAGAGTAAAGTACCATTTTCCTACATTAGATTTCGTTCTAAATGCTTAATCCCTATGTAGAAACGTTAGTTAAGCAAGAATATCGTATTTTTAAAAAAATCTAATGATAGGATTTCCCAGAAAATTGAAAAAACCGAAAAATGTCAAGAGTAAAGTGCCATTTTCTGACATTAGATTTCGTTCTAAATGCTTAATCCCTATGTAGAAACGTTAGTTAAGCAAGAATATCGTATTTTTAAAAAAATCTAATGATAGGATTTTTCAGAAAATTGAAAAAACCGTAAAATGTCAAGAGTAAAGTGCCCTTATTTTAAACAATGTATCGTTCTAAATGCTTAATCCCTATGTAAAAAAGTTATCTAAGCAAGAATATGTTATTGAAAAAAATTAGAAAAATTTATTTTAGCCGTAAATCGAAAAGAAGTCTGTTCGTTTCTCTGTCTCTCTCGCGCGATCGAACTATCGATGTTTCCCGACAAACTATTGGAAGTTTAATTAAACTTTATACATGAAATTACTCGTTTTGATCCCCGCTACACAGCCGTATACTTTTTATAATTTTGTGGAATCGGGAACCTTGAAATATTTATCATAACGCGGATCGACTGTCTCTGTCTCTTTCTAGATCGGAAGAATCGATGTTTCCCGGCAAACTATTGGGAGTTTAATTAAACTTTATACATGAAATTACTCGTTCTGATCCCCGCTACACAGCCGTAAACTTTTTATAAATTTGTGGAATCGGGAACCTCGAAATATTTATCATAACGCGGATCGACTGTCTCTGTCTCTTTCTAGATCGGAAGAATCGATGTTTCCCGGAAAACTATTGGGAGTTTAATTAAACTTTATACATGAAATTACTCGTTCTGATCCCCGCTACACAGCCGTATACTTTTTATAATTTTGTGGAATCGGGAACCTTGAAATATTTATCATAACGCGGATCGACTGTCTCTGTCTCTTTCTAGATCGGAAGAATCGATGTTTCCCGGCAAACTATTGGGAGTTTAATTAAACTTTATACATGAAATTACTCGTTCTGATCCCCGCTACACAGCCGTATACTTTTTATAATTTTGTGGAATCGGGAACCTCGAAATATTTATCATAACGCGGATCGACTGTCTCTGTCTCTTTCTAGATCGGAAGAATCGATGTTTCCCGGAAAACTATTGGGAGTTTAATTAAACTTTATACATGAAATTACTCGTTCTGATCCCCGCTACACAGCCGTAAACTTTTTATAAATTTGTGGAATCGGGAACCTCGAAATATTTATCATAACGCGGATCGACTGTCTCTGTCTCTTTCTAGATCGGAAGAATCGATGTTTCCCGGAAAACTATTGGGAGTTTAATTAAACTTTATACATGAAATTACTCGTTCTGATCCCCGCTACACAGCCGTAAACTTTTTATAAATTTGTGGAATCGGGAACCTCGAAATATTTATCATAACGCGGATCGACTGTCTCTGTCTCTTTCTAGATCGGAAGAATCGATGTTTCCCGGCAAACTATTGGGAGATTAATTAAACTTTATACATGAAATTACTCGTTCTGATCCCCGCTACACAGCCGTATACTTTTTATAATTTTGTGGAATCGGGAACCTCGAAATATTTATCATAACGCGGATCGACTGTCTCTGTCTCTTTCTAGATCGGAAGAATCGATGTTTCCCGGCAAACTATTGGGAGTTTAATTAAACTTTATACATGAAATTACTCGTTTTGATCCCCGCTACACAGCCGTATACTTTTTATAATTTTGTGGAATCGGGAACCTTGAAATATTTATCATAACGCGGATCGACTGTCTCTGTCTCTTTCTAGATCGGAAGAATCGATGTTTCCCGGCAAACTATTGGGAGTTTAATTAAACTTTATACATGAAATTACTCGTTCTGATCCCCGCTACACAGCCGTAAACTTTTTATAAATTTGTGGAATCGGGAACCTCGAAATATTTATCATAACGCGGATCGACTGTCTCTGTCTCTTTCTAGATCGGAAGAATCGATGTTTCCCGGAAAACTATTGGGAGTTTAATTAAACTTTATACATGAAATTACTCGTTCTGATCCCCGCTACACAGCCGTATACTTTTTATAATTTTGTGGAATCGGGAACCTTGAAATATTTATCATAACGCGGATCGACTGTCTCTGTCTCTTTCTAGATCGGAAGAATCGATGTTTCCCGGCAAACTATTGGGAGTTTAATTAAACTTTATACATGAAATTACTCGTTCTGATCCCCGCTACACAGCCGTATACTTTTTATAATTTTGTGGAATCGGGAACCTCGAAATATTTATCATAACGCGGATCGACTGTCTCTGTCTCTTTCTAGATCGGAAGAATCGATGTTTCCCGGAAAACTATTGGGAGTTTAATTAAACTTTATACATGAAATTACTCGTTCTGATCCCCGCTACACAGCCGTAAACTTTTTATAAATTTGTGGAATCGGGAACCTCGAAATATTTATCATAACGCGGATCGACTGTCTCTGTCTCTTTCTAGATCGGAAGAATCGATGTTTCCCGGAAAACTATTGGGAGTTTAATTAAACTTTATACATGAAATTACTCGTTCTGATCCCCGCTACACAGCCGTATACTTTTTATAATTTTGTGGAATCGGGAACCTTGAAATATTTATCATAACGCGGATCGACTGTCTCTGTCTCTTTCTAGATCGGAAGAATCGATGTTTCCCGGCAAACTATTGGGAGTTTAATTAAACTTTATACATGAAATTACTCGTTTTGATCCCCGCTACACAGCCGTATACTTTTTATAATTTTGTGGAATCGGGAACCTCGAAATATTTATCATAACGCGGATCGACTGTCTCTGTCTCTTTCTAGATCGGAAGAATCGATGTTTCCCGGCAAACTATTGGGAGTTTAATTAAACTTTATACATGAAATTACTCGTTCTGATCCCCGCTACACAGCCGTATACTTTTTATAATTTTGTGGAATCGGGAACCTCGAAATATTTATCATAACGCGGATCGACTGTCTCTGTCTCTTTCTAGATCGGAAGAATCGATGTTTCCCGGCAAACTATTGGGAGTTTAATTAAACTTTATACATGAAATTACTCGTTCTGATCCCCGCTACACAGCCGTATACTTTTTATAATTTTGTGGAATCGGGAACCTCGAAATATTTATCATAACGCGGATCGACTGTCTCTGTCTCTTTCTAGATCGGAAGAATCGATGTTTCCCGGCAAACTATTGGGAGTTTAATTAAACTTTATACATGAAATTACTCGTTCTGATCCCCGCTACACAGCCGTATACTTTTTATAATTTTGTGGAATCGGGAACCTCGAAATATTTATCATAACGCGGATCGACTGTCTCTGTCTCTTTCTAGATCGGAAGAATCGATGTTTCCCGGCAAACTATTGGGAGTTTAATTAAACTTTATACATGAAATTACTCGTTCTGATCCCCGCTACACAGCCGTATACTTTTTATAATTTTGTGGAATCGGGAACCTCGAAATATTTATCATAACGCGGATCGACTGTCTCTGTCTCTTTCTAGATCGGAAGAATCGATGTTTCCCGGAAAACTATTGGGAGTTTAATTAAACTTTATACATGAAATTACTCGTTCTGATCCCCGCTACACAGCCGTAAACTTTTTATAAATTTGTGGAATCGGGAACCTCGAAATATTTATCATAACGCGGATCGACTGTCTCTGTCTCTTTCTAGATCGGAAGAATCGATGTTTCCCGGCAAACTATTGGGAGATTAATTAAACTTTATACATGAAATTACTCGTTCTGATCCCCGCTACACAGCCGTATACTTTTTATAATTTTGTGGAATCGGGAACCTCGAAATATTTATCATAACGCGGATCGACTGTCTCTGTCTCTTTCTAGATCGGAAGAATCGATGTTTCCCGGCAAACTATTGGGAGTTTAATTAAACTTTATACATGAAATTACTCGTTTTGATCCCCGCTACACAGCCGTATACTTTTTATAATTTTGTGGAATCGGGAACCTTGAAATATTTATCATAACGCGGATCGACTGTCTCTGTCTCTTTCTAGATCGGAAGAATCGATGTTTCCCGGCAAACTATTGGGAGTTTAATTAAACTTTATACATGAAATTACTCGTTCTGATCCCCGCTACACAGCCGTAAACTTTTTATAAATTTGTGGAATCGGGAACCTCGAAATATTTATCATAACGCGGATCGACTGTCTCTGTCTCTTTCTAGATCGGAAGAATCGATGTTTCCCGGAAAACTATTGGGAGTTTAATTAAACTTTATACATGAAATTACTCGTTCTGATCCCCGCTACACAGCCGTATACTTTTTATAATTTTGTGGAATCGGGAACCTTGAAATATTTATCATAACGCGGATCGACTGTCTCTGTCTCTTTCTAGATCGGAAGAATCGATGTTTCCCGGCAAACTATTGGGAGTTTAATTAAACTTTATACATGAAATTACTCGTTCTGATCCCCGCTACACAGCCGTATACTTTTTATAATTTTGTGGAATCGGGAACCTCGAAATATTTATCATAACGCGGATCGACTGTCTCTGTCTCTTTCTAGATCGGAAGAATCGATGTTTCCCGGCAAACTATTGGGAGTTTAATTAAACTTTATACATGAAATTACTCGTTCTGATCCCCGCTACACAGCCGTATACTTTTTATAATTTTGTGGAATCGGGAACCTCGAAATATTTATCATAACGCGGATCGACTGTCTCTGTCTCTTTCTAGATCGGAAGAATCGATGTTTCCCGGCAAACTATTGGGAGTTTAATTAAACTTTATACATGAAATTACTCGTTTTGATCCCCGCTACACAGCCGTATACTTTTTATAATTTTGTGGAATCGGGAACCTTGAAATATTTAACATAACGCGGATCGACTGTCTCTGTCTCTTTCTAGATCGGAATAATCGATGTTTCCCGGCAAACTAATGGGATATTAATTAAACTTTATACACGAAATTACTCGTTTTGATCCCTGCTACACAGCCGTATACTTTTTATAATTTTGTGGAATCGGGAACCTTGCAATATTTAACATAACGCGGATCGACTGTCTCTGTCTCTTTCTAGATCGGAATAATCGATGTTTCCCGGCAAAGTAATGGGAGTTTAATTAAACTTTATGCATCAAATCATTCAGTTTGACTCCTGCAACACAACCAAACACTCTCTGTAATTTTCTGAACTGAAAAACCACTGAAATTGCGCTCGAAATGCGGAGCGACGGGTCGGCGCGTCTGCACTGTGCGA
>NW_027476928.1:0-10000 GCF_051020955.1 Megalopta genalis | reverse complement strand
TAAATGCTTAATCCCTATGTAAAAAAGTTATTTTAGCAGGAATATGTTATTGAAAAAAATTAGAAAAATTTATTTTAGCCGTAAATCGAAAATAATGGGGACACCGGAGCTGTTCGAAGCGCCGAGCGCGCCGCGTACGCCCGAATATTTTCAAAGTCCCAACGTACCGATCAAGAGTAAAGTACCATTTTCCTACATTAGATTTCGTTCTAAATGCTTAATCCCTATGTAAAAACGTTAGTTAAGCAAGAATATCGTATTTTTAAAAAAATCTAATGATAGGATTTCCCAGAAAATTGAAAAAACCGAAAAATGTCAAGAGTAAAGTGCCATTTTCTGACATTAGATTTCGTTCTAAATGCTTAATCCCTATGTAGAAACGTTAGTTAAGCAAGAATATCGTATTTTTAAAAAAATCTAATGATAGGATTTTTCAGAAAATTGAAAAAACCGTAAAATGTCAAGAGTAAAGTGCCCTTATTTTAAACAATGTATCGTTCTAAATGCTTAATCCCTATGTAAAAAAGTTATTTAAGCAGGAATATGTTATTGAAAAAAATTAGAAAAATTTATTTTAGCCGTAAATCGAAAATAATGGATCGAGCGAATCGGTCGATTGCGCCGAGACGCGCTATGATGCAACAGACGAGCGATTGGAACGCCCGAATATTTTCAAAGTCCCAACGTACCGATCAAGAGTAAAGTACCATTTTCCTACATTAGATTTCGTTCTAAATGCTTAATCCCTATGTAAAAACGTTAGTTAAGCAAGAATATCGTATTTTTAAAAAAATCTAATGATAGGATTTCCCAGAAAATTGAAAAAACCGAAAAATGTCAAGAGTAAAGTGCCATTTTCTGACATTAGATTTCGTTCTAAATGCTTAATCCCTATGTAGAAACGTTAGTTAAGCAAGAATATCGTATTTTTAAAAAAATCTAATGATAGGATTTTTCAGAAAATTGAAAAAACCGTAAAATGTCAAGAGTAAAGTGCCCTTATTTTAAACAATGTATCGTTCTAAATGCTTAATCCCTATGTAAAAAAGTTATTTAAGCAGGAATATGTTATTGAAAAAAATTAGAAAAATTTATTTTAGCCGTAAATCGAAAATAATGGATCGAGCGAATCGGTCGATTGCGCCGAGACGCGCTATGATGCAACAGACGAGCGATTGGAACCCCCGAATATTTTCAAAGTCCCAACGTACCGATCAAGAGTAAAGTACCATTTTCCTACATTAGATTTCGTTCTAAATGCTTAATCCCTATGTAAAAACGTTAGTTAAGCAAGAATATCGTATTTTTAAAAAAATCTAATGATAGGATTTTCCAGAAAATTGAAAAAACCGAAAAATGTCAAGAGTAAAGTGCCATTTTCTGACATTAGATTTCGTTCTAAATGCTTAATCCCTATGTAGAAACGTTAGTTAAGCAAGAATATCGTATTTTTAAAAAAATCTAATGATAGGATTTTTCAGAAAATTGAAAAAACCGTAAAATGTCAAGAGTAAAGTGCCCTTATTTTAAACAATGTATCGTTCTAAATGCTTAATCCCTATGTAAAAAAGTTATTTAAGCAGGAATATGTTATTGAAAAAAATTAGAAAAATTTATTTTAGCCGTAAATCGAAAATAATGGATCGAGCGAATCGGTCGATTGCGCCGAGACGCGCTATGATGCAACAGACGAGCGATTGGAACGCCCGAATATTTTCAAAGTCCCAACGTACCGATCAAGAGTAAAGTACCATTTTCCTACATTAGATTTCGTTCTAAATGCTTAATCCCTATGTAAAAACGTTAGTTAAGCAAGAATATCGTATTTTTAAAAAAATCTAATGATAGGATTTCCCAGAAAATTGAAAAAACCGAAAAATGTCAAGAGTAAAGTGCCATTTTCTGACATTAGATTTCGTTCTAAATGCTTAATCCCTATGTAGAAACGTTAGTTAAGCAAGAATATCGTATTTTTAAAAAAATCTAATGATAGGATTTTTCAGAAAATTGAAAAAACCGTAAAATGTCAAGAGTAAAGTGCCCTTATTTTAAACAATGTATCGTTCTAAATGCTTAATCCCTATGTAAAAAAGTTATTTTAGCAGGAATATGTTATTGAAAAAAATTAGAAAAATTTATTTTAGCCGTAAATCGAAAATAATGGATCGAGCGAATTGGTCGATTGCGCCGAGACGCGCTATGATGCAACAGACGAGCGATTGGAACGCCCGAATATTTTCAAAGTCCCAACGTACCGATCAAGAGTAAAGTACCATTTTCCTACATTAGATTTCGTTCTAAATGCTTAATCCCTATGTAAAAACGTTAGTTAAGCAAGAATATCGTATTTTTAAAAAAATCTAATGATAGGATTTCCCAGAAAATTGAAAAAACCGAAAAATGTCAAGAGTAAAGTGCCATTTTCTGACATTAGATTTCGTTCTAAATGCTTAATCCCTATGTAGAAACGTTAGTTAAGCAAGAATATCGTATTTTTAAAAAAATCTAATGATAGGATTTTTCAGAAAATTGAAAAAACCGTAAAATGTCAAGAGTAAAGTGCCCTTATTTTAAACAATGTATCGTTCTAAATGCTTAATCCCTATGTAAAAAAGTTATTTAAGCAGGAATATGTTATTGAAAAAAATTAGAAAAATTTATTTTAGCCGTAAATCGAAAATAATGGATCGAGCGAATCGGTCGATTGCGCCGAGACGCGCTATGATGCAACAGACGAGCGATTGGAACGCCCGAATATTTTCAAAGTCCCAACGTACCGATCAAGAGTAAAGTACCATTTTCCTACATTAGATTTCGTTCTAAATGCTTAATCCCTATGTAAAAACGTTAGTTAAGCAAGAATATCGTATTTTTAAAAAAATCTAATGATAGGATTTCCCAGAAAATTGAAAAAACCGAAAAATGTCAAGAGTAAAGTGCCATTTTCTGACATTAGATTTCGTTCTAAATGCTTAATCCCTATGTAGAAACGTTAGTTAAGCAAGAATATCGTATTTTTAAAAAAATCTAATGATAGGATTTTTCAGAAAATTGAAAAAACCGTAAAATGTCAAGAGTAAAGTGCCCTTATTTTAAACAATGTATCGTTCTAAATGCTTAATCCCTATGTAAAAAAGTTATTTAAGCAGGAATATGTTATTGAAAAAAATTAGAAAAATTTATTTTAGCCGTAAATCGAAAATAATGGATCGAGCGAATCGGTCGATTGCGCCGAGACGCGCTATGATGCAACAGACGAGCGATTGGAACCCCCGAATATTTTCAAAGTCCCAACGTACCGATCAAGAGTAAAGTACCATTTTCCTACATTAGATTTCGTTCTAAATGCTTAATCCCTATGTAAAAACGTTAGTTAAGCAAGAATATCGTATTTTTAAAAAAATCTAATGATAGGATTTTCCAGAAAATTGAAAAAACCGAAAAATGTCAAGAGTAAAGTGCCATTTTCTGACATTAGATTTCGTTCTAAATGCTTAATCCCTATGTAGAAACGTTAGTTAAGCAAGAATATCGTATTTTTAAAAAAATCTAATGATAGGATTTTTCAGAAAATTGAAAAAACCGTAAAATGTCAAGAGTAAAGTGCCCTTATTTTAAACAATGTATCGTTCTAAATGCTTAATCCCTATGTAAAAAAGTTATTTAAGCAGGAATATGTTATTGAAAAAAATTAGAAAAATTTATTTTAGCCGTAAATCGAAAATAATGGATCGAGCGAATCGGTCGATTGCGCCGAGACGCGCTATGATGCAACAGACGAGCGATTGGAACGCCCGAATATTTTCAAAGTCCCAACGTACCGATCAAGAGTAAAGTACCATTTTCCTACATTAGATTTCGTTCTAAATGCTTAATCCCTATGTAAAAACGTTAGTTAAGCAAGAATATCGTATTTTTAAAAAAATCTAATGATAGGATTTTCCAGAAAATTGAAAAAACCGAAAAATGTCAAGAGTAAAGTGCCATTTTCTGACATTAGATTTCGTTCTAAATGCTTAATCCCTATGTAGAAACGTTAGTTAAGCAAGAATATCGTATTTTTAAAAAAATCTAATGATAGGATTTTCCAGAAAATTGAAAAAACCGAAAAATGTCAAGAGTAAAGTGCCATTTTCTGACATTAGATTTCGTTCTAAATGCTTAATCCCTATGTAGAAACGTTAGTTAAGCAAGAATATCGTATTTTTAAAAAAATCTAATGATAGGATTTTTCAGAAAATTGAAAAAACCGTAAAATGTCAAGAGTAAAGTGCCCTTATTTTAAACAATGTATCGTTCTAAATGCTTAATCCCTATGTAAAAAAGTTATTTAAGCAGGAATATGTTATTGAAAAAAATTAGAAAAATTTATTTTAGCCGTAAATCGAAAATAATGGATCGAGCGAATCGGTCGATTGCGCCGAGACGCGCTATGATGCAACAGACGAGCGATTGGAACGCCCGAATATTTTCAAAGTCCCAACGTACCGATCAAGAGTAAAGTACCATTTTCCTACATTAGATTTCGTTCTAAATGCTTAATCCCTATGTAAAAACGTTAGTTAAGCAAGAATATCGTATTTTTAAAAAAATCTAATGATAGGATTTCCCAGAAAATTGAAAAAACCGAAAAATGTCAAGAGTAAAGTGCCATTTTCTGACATTAGATTTCGTTCTAAATGCTTAATCCCTATGTAGAAACGTTAGTTAAGCAAGAATATCGTATTTTTAAAAAAATCTAATGATAGGATTTTTCAGAAAATTGAAAAAACCGTAAAATGTCAAGAGTAAAGTGCCCTTATTTTAAACAATGTATCGTTCTAAATGCTTAATCCCTATGTAAAAAAGTTATTTTAGCAGGAATATGTTATTGAAAAAAATTAGAAAAATTTATTTTAGCCGTAAATCGAAAATAATGGATCGAGCGAATCGGTCGATTGCGCCGAGACGCGCTATGATGCAACAGACGAGCGATTGGAACGCCCGAATATTTTCAAAGTCCCAACGTACCGATCAAGAGTAAAGTACCATTTTCCTACATTAGATTTCGTTCTAAATGCTTAATCCCTATGTAAAAACGTTAGTTAAGCAAGAATATCGTATTTTTAAAAAAATCTAATGATAGGATTTCCCAGAAAATTGAAAAAACCGAAAAATGTCAAGAGTAAAGTGCCATTTTCTGACATTAGATTTCGTTCTAAATGCTTAATCCCTATGTAGAAACGTTAGTTAAGCAAGAATATCGTATTTTTAAAAAAATCTAATGATAGGATTTTTCAGAAAATTGAAAAAACCGTAAAATGTCAAGAGTAAAGTGCCCTTATTTTAAACATTATATCGTTCTAAATGCTTAATCCCTATGTAAAAAAGTTATTTAAGCAGGAATATGTTATTGAAAAAAATTAGAAAAATTTATTTTAGCCGTAAATCGAAAATAATGGATCGAGCGAATCGGTCGATTGCGCCGAGACGCGCTATGATGCAACAGACGAGCGATTGGAACGCCCGAATATTTTCAAAGTCCCAACGTACCGATCAAGAGTAAAGTACCATTTTCCTACATTAGATTTCGTTCTAAATGCTTAATCCCTATGTAAAAACGTTAGTTAAGCAAGAATATCGTATTTTTAAAAAAATCTAATGATAGGATTTCCCAGAAAATTGAAAAAACCGAAAAATGTCAAGAGTAAAGTGCCATTTTCTGACATTAGATTTCGTTCTAAATGCTTAATCCCTATGTAGAAACGTTAGTTAAGCAAGAATATCGTATTTTTAAAAAAATCTAATGATAGGATTTTTCAGAAAATTGAAAAAACCGTAAAATGTCAAGAGTAAAGTGCCCTTATTTTAAACAATGTATCGTTCTAAATGCTTAATCCCTATGTAAAAAAGTTATTTAAGCAGGAATATGTTATTGAAAAAAATTAGAAAAATTTATTTTAGCCGTAAATCGAAAATAATGGATCGAGCGAATCGGTCGATTGCGCCGAGACGCGCTATGATGCAACAGACGAGCGATTGGAACGCCCGAATATTTTCAAAGTCCCAACGTACCGATCAAGAGTAAAGTACCATTTTCCTACATTAGATTTCGTTCTAAATGCTTAATCCCTATGTAAAAACGTTAGTTAAGCAAGAATATCGTATTTTTAAAAAAATCTAATGATAGGATTTCCCAGAAAATTGAAAAAACCGAAAAATGTCAAGAGTAAAGTGCCATTTTCTGACATTAGATTTCGTTCTAAATGCTTAATCCCTATGTAGAAACGTTAGTTAAGCAAGAATATCGTATTTTTAAAAAAATCTAATGATAGGATTTTTCAGAAAATTGAAAAAACCGTAAAATGTCAAGAGTAAAGTGCCCTTATTTTAAACAATGTATCGTTCTAAATGCTTAATCCCTATGTAAAAAAGTTATTTTAGCAGGAATATGTTATTGAAAAAAATTAGAAAAATTTATTTTAGCCGTAAATCGAAAATAATGGATCGAGCGAATCGGTCGATTGCGCCGAGACGCGCTATGATGCAACAGACGAGCGATTGGAACGCCCGAATATTTTCAAAGTCCCAACGTACCGATCAAGAGTAAAGTACCATTTTCCTACATTAGATTTCGTTCTAAATGCTTAATCCCTATGTAAAAACGTTAGTTAAGCAAGAATATCGTATTTTTAAAAAAATCTAATGATAGGATTTCCCAGAAAATTGAAAAAACCGAAAAATGTCAAGAGTAAAGTGCCATTTTCTGACATTAGATTTCGTTCTAAATGCTTAATCCCTATGTAGAAACGTTAGTTAAGCAAGAATATCGTATTTTTAAAAAAATCTAATGATAGGATTTTTCAGAAAATTGAAAAAACCGTAAAATGTCAAGAGTAAAGTGCCCTTATTTTAAACAATGTATCGTTCTAAATGCTTAATCCCTATGTAAAAAAGTTATTTTAGCAGGAATATGTTATTGAAAAAAATTAGAAAAATTTATTTTAGCCGTAAATCGAAAATAATGGATCGAGCGAATCGGTCGATTGCGCCGAGACGCGCTATGATGCAACAGACGAGCGATTGGAACGCCCGAATATTTTCAAAGTCCCAACGTACCGATCAAGAGTAAAGTACCATTTTCCTACATTAGATTTCGTTCTAAATGCTTAATCCCTATGTAAAAACGTTAGTTAAGCAAGAATATCGTATTTTTAAAAAAATCTAATGATAGGATTTCCCAGAAAATTGAAAAAACCGAAAAATGTCAAGAGTAAAGTGCCATTTTCTGACATTAGATTTCGTTCTAAATGCTTAATCCCTATGTAGAAACGTTAGTTAAGCAAGAATATCGTATTTTTAAAAAAATCTAATGATAGGATTTTTCAGAAAATTGAAAAAACCGTAAAATGTCAAGAGTAAAGTGCCCTTATTTTAAACAATGTATCGTTCTAAATGCTTAATCCCTATGTAAAAAAGTTATTTAAGCAGGAATATGTTATTGAAAAAAATTAGAAAAATTTATTTTAGCCGTAAATCGAAAATAATGGATCGAGCGAATCGGTCGATTGCGCCGAGACGCGCTATGATGCAACAGACGAGCGATTGGAACCACCGAATATTTTCAAAGTCCCAACGTACCGATCAAGAGTAAAGTACCATTTTCCTACATTAGATTTCGTTCTAAATGCTTAATCCCTATGTAAAAACGTTAGTTAAGCAAGAATATCGTATTTTTAAAAAAATCTAATGATAGGATTTCCCAGAAAATTGAAAAAACCGAAAAATGTCAAGAGTAAAGTGCCATTTTCTGACATTAGATTTCGTTCTAAATGCTTAATCCCTATGTAGAAACGTTAGTTAAGCAAGAATATCGTATTTTTAAAAAAATCTAATGATAGGATTTTCCAGAAAATTGAAAAAACCGAAAAATGTCAAGAGTAAAGTGCCATTTTCTGACATTAGATTTCGTTCTAAATGCTTAATCCCTATGTAGAAACGTTAGTTAAGCAAGAATATCGTATTTTTAAAAAAATCTAATGATAGGATTTTTCAGAAAATTGAAAAAACCGTAAAATGTCAAGAGTAAAGTGCCCTTATTTTAAACATTATATCGTTCTAAATGCTTAATCCCTATGTAAAAAAGTTATCTAAGCAAGAATATGTTATTGAATAAAATGAGAAAAATTTATTTTAGCCGTAAATCGAAAATAATGGGTCGAGCGAATCGGTCGATTGCGCCGAGACGCGCTATGATGCAACAGACGAGCGATTGGAACGCCCGAATATTTTCAAAGTCCCACCGTACCGATCAAGAGTAAAGTACCATTTTCCTACATTAGATTTCGTTCTAAATGCTTAATCCCTATGTAGAAACGTTAGTTAAGCAAGAATATCGTATTTTTAAAAAAATCTAATGATAGGATTTTCCAGAAAATTGAAAAAACCGAAAAATGTCAAGAGTAAAGTGCCATTTTCTGACATTAGATTTCGTTCTAAATGCTTAATCCCTATGTAGAAACGTTAGTTAAGCAAGAATATCGTATTTTTAAAAAAATCTAATGATAGGATTTTTCAGAAAATTGAAAAAACCGTAAAATGTCAAGAGTAAAGTGCCCTTATTTTAAACAATGTATCGTTCTAAATGCTTAATCCCTATGTAAAAAAGTTATCTAAGCAAGAATATGTTATTGAAAAAAATTAGAAAAATTTATTTTAGCCGTAAATCGAAAAGAAGTCTGTTCGTTTCTCTGTCTCTCTCGCGCGATCGAACTATCGATGTTTCCCGACAAACTATTGGAAGTTTAATTAAACTTTATACATGAAATTACTCGTTTTGATCCCCGCTACACAGCCGTATACTTTTTATAATTTTGTGGAATCGGGAACCTTGAAATATTTATCATAACGCGGATCGACTGTCTCTGTCTCTTTCTAGATCGGAAGAATCGATGTTTCCCGGCAAACTATTGGGAGTTTAATTAAACTTTATACATGAAATTACTCGTTCTGATCCCCGCTACACAGCCGTAAACTTTTTATAAATTTGTGGAATCGGGAACCTCGAAATATTTATCATAACGCGGATCGACTGTCTCTGTCTCTTTCTAGATCGGAAGAATCGATGTTTCCCGGAAAACTATTGGGAGTTTAATTAAACTTTATACATGAAATTACTCGTTCTGATCCCCGCTACACAGCCGTATACTTTTTATAATTTTGTGGAATCGGGAACCTTGAAATATTTATCATAACGCGGATCGACTGTCTCTGTCTCTTTCTAGATCGGAAGAATCGATGTTTCCCGGCAAACTATTGGGAGTTTAATTAAACTTTATACATGAAATTACTCGTTCTGATCCCCGCTACACAGCCGTATACTTTTTATAATTTTGTGGAATCGGGAACCTCGAAATATTTATCATAACGCGGATCGACTGTCTCTGTCTCTTTCTAGATCGGAAGAATCGATGTTTCCCGGAAAACTATTGGGAGTTTAATTAAACTTTATACATGAAATTACTCGTTCTGATCCCCGCTACACAGCCGTAAACTTTTTATAAATTTGTGGAATCGGGAACCTCGAAATATTTATCATAACGCGGATCGACTGTCTCTGTCTCTTTCTAGATCGGAAGAATCGATGTTTCCCGGCAAACTATTGGGAGATTAATTAAACTTTATACATGAAATTACTCGTTCTGATCCCCGCTACACAGCCGTATACTTTTTATAATTTTGTGGAATCGGGAACCTCGAAATATTTATCATAACGCGGATCGACTGTCTCTGTCTCTTTCTAGATCGGAAGAATCGATGTTTCCCGGCAAACTATTGGGAGTTTAATTAAACTTTATACATGAAATTACTCGTTTTGATCCCCGCTACACAGCCGTATACTTTTTATAATTTTGTGGAATCGGGAACCTTGAAATATTTATCATAACGCGGATCGACTGTCTCTGTCTCTTTCTAGATCGGAAGAATCGATGTTTCCCGGCAAACTATTGGGAGTTTAATT
>NW_027476927.1:117500-119065 GCF_051020955.1 Megalopta genalis | reverse complement strand
GTAGGCCATCTTCCTTCCAAGACACACACGTGTTGGGGTTTGTGTGATTTTATGATAGTGCCCCAACACGGAAAAATAAGCGTACGAGAAGAGTTGGGCCCGACCAGATCATTCGTGCGTGATTTATACACGGCCAGACGCGTATTATATTACACGTATTAGGCCTTTGATCTGCGTTGCGTAGGCCATCTTCTCGATAGAGAGAAAGCCAATGTATTCTTTTTTCTTTCTTTACACACACACACACACACAGTTGTAGTAGGACAGGGAGGGATGCGAGCGTGCTAATCACGCTTCCTCAAGTCTTCGCTGTGGTGTAAAAAAAAAAAGAAAAAAAGGAATCGTTGGGAAAGTCCAAAGGACGAAAATATCGGGCAGTCTGAAGATAACTTAATGCTCGTTTACATTGGTATCAAGAGAGACCGGCTTGTGTAGCTCGTTTCAATGCTGTGTCGTTGTCATTGACACCCTACTCTGTTGCGCGCTAGTGGCAGCATGAGCGTGGGACGTATATATATATGACACCCAGCTAGAGCCGGCCGTGAGTCCGTCCGGTGTAAATAACGACGAAAGGAGAGAGAAACTTTTCGAATCCAGTATCGGGTTGATAATTGTCCAGTTTGAATATCCATATCCCCGTCGTTTTTGGAGGTGATATACTCTCTGTGTTTCTTCGATAGAAGGCTTTTCAATGTTCTATTCGCTCCGACCGTCGAACTTGCAAGAAAACAGTGGTTTTGGATTTGCTCGTACATATATATATATGGTTTCGACGGAAATATCTCGTTCTTTAAGGGACAATTATGTCGTTGTACGACGACTCCCGAATCTCCTTCGCGCGCTGGTTGGAGCTCTTCGGGTATCGGTTTGTTCCGAAATATAACACAAAAATGTGGTGGATAGCAAATACACATTATATATATGAGAGAATAAAAGGGAAAAATTACCCTGAACGGTGGATCACTTGGCTCGTGGGTCGATGAAGAACGCAGCTAATTGCGCGTCAACGTGTGAACTGCAGGACACATGAACATCGACATTTCGAACGCACATTGCGGTCCACGGATACAATTCCTGGACCACGCCTGGCTGAGGGTCGTTTACGTACTTATAAACTGCTTGCGTTGATGGCACTTGTTGCCTATATACGTACGAGCGAATGATGGGCGCTTCGTCGGCGTTTGTCGCGGTCCTATGAATATTGAGAAATTTTACGTACGTCTAACAGTCTTCGAGAGAGATGGAAATCGTGTTCGAACTAGCGTGAGTGTGGAAGGCGGTGTCGTGTGTCGTATATGTTTTATATACGTCCGCCCGTCTGAAACACCGCTTCGAAGCGGTGACAAAATCTTTTTCGGGACGATTCGTATCCGTAGAACTATCGAGATTTCACTGGTACATTTTCAACGCGCTCCCGACGTCGCCTGAAATGAAACGAGATGGGTTTAACCCACGAAAGCGTACTACACGAGTCTGTCCTATGTGAAGACTGTGTACAGAGATCGAACGAACGCATGAAAGAAATTGAACGAAAGAACACATAACCCGCAAAAATATAGAGTAGA
>NW_027476927.1:100000-110000 GCF_051020955.1 Megalopta genalis | reverse complement strand
TTTCATGTATAAAGTTTAATTAATCTCCCAATAGTTTGCCGGGAAACATCGATTATTCCGATCTAGAAAGAGACAGAGACAGTCGATCCGCGTTATGTTAAATATTTCAAGGTTACCGATTCCATAAAATTATAAAAAGTATACGGCTGTGTAGCGGGGATCAAAACGAGTAATTTCATGTATAAAGTTTAATTAAACTCCCAATAGTTTGCCGGGAAACATCGATTATTCCGATCTAGAAAGAGACAGAGACAGTCGATCCGCGTTATGTTAAATATTTCAAGGTTCCCGATTCCACAAAATTATAAAAAGTATACGGCTGTGTAGCGGGGATCAAAACGAGTAATTTCGTGTATAAAGTTTAATTAAACTCCCATTAGTTTGCCGGGAAACATCGATTCTTCCGATCTAGAAAGAGACAGAGATAGACGATCCGCGTTATGTTAAATATTTCAAGGTTCCCGATTCCACAAAATTATAAAAAGTATACGGCTGTGTAGCGGGGATCAAAACGAGTAATTTCATGTATAAAGTTTAATTAATCTCCCAATAGTTTGCCGGGAAACATCGATTATTCCGATCTAGAAAGAGACAGAGACAGTCGATCCGCGTTATGTTAAATATTTCAAGGTTACCGATTCCATAAAATTATAAAAAGTATACGGCTGTGTAGCGGGGATCAAAACGAGTAATTTCATGTATAAAGTTTAATTAAACTCCCAATAGTTTGCCAGGAAACATCGATTATTCCGATCTAGAAAGAGACAGAGACAGTCGATCCGCGTTATGTTAAATATTTCAAGGTTCCCGATTCCACAAAATTATAAAAAGTATACGGCTGTGTAGCGGGGATCAAAACGAGTAATTTCGTGTATAAAGTTTAATTAAACTCCCATTAGTTTGCCGGGAAACATCGATTCTTCCGATCTAGAAAGAGACAGAGACAGTCGATCCGCGTTATGATAAATATTGCAAGGTTCCCGATTCCACAAAATTATAAAAAGTATACGGCTGTGTAGCGGGGATCAAAACGAGTAATTTCGTGTATAAAGTTTAATTAATATCCCATTACTTTGCCGGGAAACATCAATACTTCGATCGCGCGAGAGAGACAGAGAAACGAACAGTCTTTTTTTCGATTTACGGCTAAAATAAATTTTTCTCATTTTATTCAATAACATATTCTTGCTTAGATAACTTTTTTACATAGGGATTAAGCATTTAGAACGATATAATGTTTAAAATAAGGGCACTTTACTCTTGACATTTTACGGTTTTTTCAATTTTCTGAAAAATCCTATCATTAGATTTTTTTAAAAATACGATATTCTTGCTTAGCTAACGTTTCTACATAGGGATTAAGCATTTAGAACGAAATCTAATGTCAGAAAATGGCACTTTACTCTTGACATTTTTCGGTTTTTTCAATTTTCTGGGAAATCCTATCATTAGATTTTTTTAAAAATACGATATTCTTGCTTAACTAACGTTTTTACATAGGGATTAAGCATTTAGAACGAAACCTAATGTAGGAAAATGGTACTTTACTCTTGATCGGTACGTTGGGACTTTGAAAATATTCGGGCGTACGCGGCGCGCTCGGCGCTTCGAACAGCTCCGGTGTCCCCATTATTTTCGATTTACGGCTAAAATAAATTTTTCTAATTTTTTTCAATAACATATTCCTGCTAAAATAACTTTTTTACATAGGGATTAAGCATTTAGAACGATACATTGTTTAAAATAAGGGCACTTTACTCTTGACATTTTACGGTTTTTTCAATTTTCTGAAAAATCCTATCATTAGATTTTTTTAAAAATACGATATTCTTGCTTAACTAACGTTTCTACATAGGGATTAAGAATTTAGAACGAAATCTAATGTCAGAAAATGGCACTTTACTCTTGACATTTTTCGGTTTTTTCAATTTTCTGGAAAATCCTATCATTAGATTTTTTTAAAAATACGATATTCTTGCTTAACTAACGTTTTTACATAGGGATTAAGCATTTAGAACGAAATCTAATGTAGGAAAATGGTACTTTACTCTTGATCGGTACGTTGGGACTTTGAAAATATTCGGGCGTTCCAATCGCTCGTCTGTTGCATCATAGCGCGTCTCGGCGCAATCGACCGATTCGCTCGATCCATTATTTTCGATTTACGGCTAAAATAAATTTTTCTAATTTCTTTCAATAACATATTCCTGCTTAAATAACTTTTTTACATAGGGATTAAGCATTTAGAACGATACATTGTTTAAAGTAAGGGCACTTTACTCTTGACATTTTACGGTTTTTTCAATTTTCTGAAAAATCCTATCATTAGATTTTTTTAAAAATACGATATTCTTGCTTAACTAACGTTTCTACATAGGGATTAAGCATTTAGAACGAAATCTAATGTCAGAAAATGGCACTTTACTCTTGACATTTTTCGGTTTTTTCAATTTTCTGGAAAATCCTATCATTAGATTTTTTTAAAAATACGATATTCTTGCTTAACTAACGTTTTTACATAGGGATTAAGCATTTAGAACGAAATCTAATGTAGGAAAATGGTACTTTACTCTTGATCGGTACGTTGGGACTTTGAAAATATTCGGGCGTTCCAATCGCTCGTCTGTTGCATCATAGCGCGTCTCGGCGCAATCGACCGATTCGCTCGATCCATTATTTTCGATTTACGGCTAAAATAAATTTTTCTAATTTCTTTCAATAACATATTCCTGCTTAAATAACTTTTTTACATAGGGATTAAGCATTTAGAACGATACATTGTTTAAAGTAAGGGCACTTTACTCTTGACATTTTACGGTTTTTTCAATTTTCTGATAAATCCTATCATTAGATTTTTTTAAAAATACGATATTCTTGCTTAACTAACGTTTCTACATAGGGATTAAGCATTTAGAACGAAATCTAATGTCAGAAAATGGCACTTTACTCTTGACATTTTTCGGTTTTTTCAATTTTCTGGAAAATCCTATCATTAGATTTTTTTAAAAATACGATATTCTTGCTTAACTAACGTTTTTACATAGGGATTAAGCATTTAGAACGAAATCTAATGTAGGAAAATGGTACTTTACTCTTGATCGGTACGTTGGGACTTTGAAAATATTCGGGCGTTCCAATCGCTCGTCTGTTGCATCATAGCGCGTCTCGGCGCAATCGACCGATTCGCTCGATCCATTATTTTCGATTTACGGCTAAAATAAATTTTTCTAATTTTTTTCAATAACATATTCCTGCTTAAATAACTTTTTTACATAGGGATTAAGCATTTAGAACGATACATTGTTTAAAGTAAGGGCACTTTACTCTTGACATTTTACGGTTTTTTCAATTTTCTGAAAAATCCTATCATTAGATTTTTTTAAAAATACGATATTCTTGCTTAACTAACGTTTCTACATAGGGATTAAGCATTTAGAACGAAATCTAATGTCAGAAAATGGCACTTTACTCTTGACATTTTTCGGTTTTTTCAATTTTCTGGGAAATCCTATCATTAGATTTTTTTAAAAATACGATATTCTTGCTTAACTAACGTTTTTACATAGGGATTAAGCATTTAGAACGAAACCTAATGTAGGAAAATGGTACTTTACTCTTGATCGGTACGTTGGGACTTTGAAAATATTCGGGCGTACGCGGCGCGCTCGGCGCTTCGAACAGCTCCGGTGTCCCCATTATTTTCGATTTACGGCTAAAATAAATTTTTCTAATTTTTTTCAATAACATATTCCTGCTAAAATAACTTTTTTACATAGGGATTAAGCATTTAGAACGATACATTGTTTAAAATAAGGGCACTTTACTCTTGACATTTTACGGTTTTTTCAATTTTCTGAAAAATCCTATCATTAGATTTTTTTAAAAATACGATATTCTTGCTTAACTAACGTTTCTACATAGGGATTAAGCATTTAGAACGAAATCTAATGTCAGAAAATGGCACTTTACTCTTGACATTTTTCGGTTTTTTCAATTTTCTGGAAAATCCTATCATTAGATTTTTTTAAAAATACGATATTCTTGCTTAACTAACGTTTTTACATAGGGATTAAGCATTTAGAACGAAATCTAATGTAGGAAAATGGTACTTTACTCTTGATCGGTACGTTGGGACTTAGAAAATATTCGGCCGTACGCGGCGCGTCTCGGCGCTTCGAACAGCTCCGGTGTCCCCATTATTTTCGATTTACGGCTAAAATAAATTTTTCTAATTTTTTTCAATTACATATTCTTGCTTAGATAACTTTTTTACATAGGGATTAAGCATTTAGAACGACATATTGTTTAAAATAATGGTACTTTACTCTTGTGATTTTTCGGTTTTTTTTGATTATTTTGAAAAATAAATTTTTGTAATTTTTTTAAATACGATATTCGTGATCAGTGAACGATTTCACATATGGATTAAGCATTTAGAATCGTGCGGAAGCGTTATTAAAAAAGTTTACTCGATGCGATGGGACTTTGAAAAGTTTGTGAAAATTTTCATATTGGGAAAAAATGTGTAATTTTTTGTCTAGTTTACGGTAATGTAATTTATTTTAATGTTTACTATAAATTTTTTTTTCGTTCGTTCACGCGCTATGTTACAACAGCACGGCCGGGCGGTCTGTTGCCGCGGCGGTTTACACTCATAAGCGCGCGTGCTATTCGGCCGGCGGCGCCGGCGTCCTTGCCGGCCGTTCGGTATCTATAAGAGATACACGGTCCGTGCGAGGCGGACGGAGCAGAGCGGGTTTTGGGCCAATTCTACGATCTCGGTCGAGAAGCTGTCTCAGAGCTCCTTCGGGGCTTCGGTCCTGACTGTTTCGTGCCGTTTACGTTACGGACTTTTCTCCACACAGCGTGGCCACGGGTCGGTGTCTTTGACCGAATGGCCCATATGTGGCAAGCCCTACGGGGTTGGTTACCCGTATGCACTTTGTATGTATACTCGTACTCACTGAGCAATCGACTCTTCTGTCCGAGCGATGGAAAAATTTTTTAAAATGCATCTGTAAGATTTGGAAGCAAATCGTACCAATTGAAAACTGTGGCTAAAATGAATAGCCCAGTGGAGAGAGAAAACTATCAAAAAACTGATTTTTTAAATCAAGAGGTGTCAGAAATCGAAATGCCTAGCGCGAGCGGAAGAACACGCTTTCTCGCCAGTCCAGCATGTGTCCTGTCCGTTCTTCCTCGGCTTGCCGATTTTGCCCAGATCAGAGGTTTCGTGCTTCCGGCGGTCAGAAGATCAGTGTGAGCGTACGCGCTTCCACGACTATGGCATCACCCATGTACTTTTTCCTTTGAATATATTTGAGTACATAAAAAATATTAAAACATATAGAGAGAACTGTGTCTTGGATCTTAAAAATTTGTCAATAGCGATGATATATTATTACTTAACTTGAAGTATTTGTACGTTTTAGCTGGGACGTACATTTATCTTACAAGATGTTAATAGCGAGACTCTTGAAGATAAAATTATCTTGTGATTTTATGAAGGCAAAGATAGAAACGTACGAAGCTGGCGTACGTAGAAAAATGTGATTTTATGATAGAACAAAAATATAATACGTACGTTTTTGGGCGTACGGTAAAATATCTGTATGGTAGAAAAATGAAAGAAATTGAGCGTTAAAGAAGATATGTTACAAGCGCGGAATGTGGCAAAACTTGTACATATTTGAAAGAGAAAAGTGGTGTGTCGACCTGACATATATATATGAAACAGGCGACGATGGAAAAGGATTTAAATTTTGTCCATTTTATATATACATATTGTATAGTTCCCTGGTTGATCCTGCCAGTAGTCATATGCTTGTCTCAAAGATTAAGCCATGCATGTCTCAGTACATGCCGTATTAAGGTGAAACCGCGAATGGCTCATTAAATCAGTTATGGTTTCTTAGATCGTACTAAAATTTACTTGGATAACTGTGGTAATTCTAGAGCTAATACATGCAAAACAGAGTTCCGACCAGAGATGGTAGGAACGCTTTTATTAGATCAAAACCAATCGGTGGCGGGTGTTTACACTCGTCCATCGTTTGCTTTGGTGACTCTGAATAACTTTGTGCTGATCGCATGGTCTTATAGCACCGGCGACGCATCTTTCAAATGTCTGCCTTATCAACTGTCGATGGTAGGTTCTGCGCCTACCATGGTTGTAACGGGTAACGGGGAATCAGGGTTCGATTCCGGAGAGGGAGCCTGAGAAACGGCTACCACATCCAAGGAAGGCAGCAGGCGCGCAAATTACCCACTCCCGGCACGGGGAGGTAGTGACGAAAAATAACGATACGGGACTCATCCGAGGCCCCGTAATCGGAATGAGTACACTTTAAATCCTTTAACGAGGATCCATTGGAGGGCAAGTCTGGTGCCAGCAGCCGCGGTAATTCCAGCTCCAATAGCGTATATTAAAGTTGTTGCGGTTAAAAAGCTCGTAGTTGAATCTGTGTGTCACAGTGTCGGTTCATCGCTCGCGGTGTTTAACTGGCATTATGTGGTACGTCCTACCGGTGGGCTTTGCTCTTCACGGGGCGGTCCAACTAATATCCCATCGCGGTGCTCTTCACTGAGTGTCGAGGTGGGCCGGTACGTTTACTTTGAACAAATTAGAGTGCTCAAAGCAGGCTACCTTCGCCTGAATACTGTGTGCATGGAATAATGGAATAGGACCTCGGTTCTATTTTGTTGGTTTTCGGAACCCCGAGGTAATGATTAATAGGGACAGATGGGGGCATTCGTATTGCGACGTTAGAGGTGAAATTCTTGGATCGTCGCAAGACGGACAGAAGCGAAAGCATTTGCCAAAAATGTTTTCATTAATCAAGAACGAAAGTTAGAGGTTCGAAGGCGATCAGATACCGCCCTAGTTCTAACCATAAACGATGCCAGCTAGCGATCCGCCGAAGTTCCTACGATGACTCGGCGGGCAGCTTCCGGGAAACCAAAGCTTTTGGGTTCCGGGGGAAGTATGGTTGCAAAGCTGAAACTTAAAGGAATTGACGGAAGGGCACCACCAGGAGTGGAGCCTGCGGCTTAATTTGACTCAACACGGGAAACCTCACCAGGCCCGGACACCGGAAGGATTGACAGATTGATAGCTCTTTCTTGATTCGGTGGGTGGTGGTGCATGGCCGTTCTTAGTTGGTGGAGCGATTTGTCTGGTTAATTCCGATAACGAACGAGACTCTAGCCTGCTAAATAGACGTAATTATGGTATCTCGAAGGCTCTCGGCTTCTGCCGGTGGGGTTTTTACTACCAACGTACAAACAAATCTTCTTAGAGGGACAGGCGGCTTCTAGCCGCACGAGATTGAGCAATAACAGGTCTGTGATGCCCTTAGATGTTCTGGGCCGCACGCGCGCTACACTGAAGGAATCAGCGTGTGTTCCCTGGCCGAAAGGCCCGGGTAACCCGCTGAACCTCCTTCGTGCTAGGGATTGGGGCTTGCAATTATTCCCCATGAACGAGGAATTCCCAGTAAGCGCGAGTCATAAGCTCGCGTTGATTACGTCCCTGCCCTTTGTACACACCGCCCGTCGCTACTACCGATTGAATGATTTAGTGAGGTCTTCGGACTGGTGCGCGGCAATGTTTCGGCATTGCCGATGATGCCGGGAAGATGACCAAACTTGATTATTTAGAGGAAGTAAAAGTCGTAACAAGGTTTCCGTAGGTGAACCTGCGGAAGGATCATTACAATGTTCCAATATATCTCAAAGAGAGAGGAGAGGAGGAGAGAAAATGAATTCGATTAGTTTGTGGATAAGAATTCATATAAAAAAAAAAGATATTGTTGAGCCCGCCAGATCATTCGTGCGTGATTTACACGGCCAGACGTGTGTACTACACGTATTAGGCCTTTGATCTGCGTTGCGTAGGCCACAACAAATCTTTCAAAGAGAGAGAGATATATGTGTTGTTGGGGTTTGTGATTATGAAGGTGCCCCAACGCACAAAAATATATAAAAATGTACAAAGTTGGGATGTGGTGTGGTGGAGAAGAGTTGGGCCCGACCAGATCATTCGTGCGTGATTTACACGGCAGACGTGTGTACTACACGTATTAGGCCTTTGATCTGCGTTGCGTAGGCCATCTTCCTTCCAAGACACACACGTGTTGGGGTTTGTGTGATTTTATGATAGTGCCCCAACACGGAAAAATAAGCGTACGAGAAGAGTTGGGCCCGACCAGATCATTCGTGCGTGATTTATACACGGCCAGACGCGTATTATATTACACGTATTAGGCCTTTGATCTGCGTTGCGTAGGCCATCTTCTCGATAGAGAGAAAGCCAATGTATTCTTTTTTCTTTCTTTACACACACACACACACACAGTTGTAGTAGGACAGGGAGGGATGCGAGCGTGCTAATCACGCTTCCTCAAGTCTTCGCTGTGGTGTAAAAAAAAAAAGAAAAAAAGGAATCGTTGGGAAAGTCCAAAGGACGAAAATATCGGGCAGTCTGAAGATAACTTAATGCTCGTTTACATTGGTATCAAGAGAGACCGGCTTGTGTAGCTCGTTTCAATGCTGTGTCGTTGTCATTGACACCCTACTCTGTTGCGCGCTAGTGGCAGCATGAGCGTGGGACGTATATATATATGACACCCAGCTAGAGCCGGCCGTGAGTCCGTCCGGTGTAAATAACGACGAAAGGAGAGAGAAACTTTTCGAATCCAGTATCGGGTTGATAATTGTCCAGTTTGAATATCCATATCCCCGTCGTTTTTGGAGGTGATATACTCTCTGTGTTTCTTCGATAGAAGGCTTTTCAATGTTCTATTCGCTCCGACCGTCGAACTTGCAAGAAAACAGTGGTTTTGGATTTGCTCGTACATATATATATATGGTTTCGACGGAAATATCTCGTTCTTTAAGGGACAATTATGTCGTTGTACGACGACTCCCGAATCTCCTTCGCGCGCTGGTTGGAGCTCTTCGGGTATCGGTTTGTTCCGAAATATAACACAAAAATGTGGTGGATAGCAAATACACATTATATATATGAGAGAATAAAAGGGAAAAATTACCCTGAACGGTGGATCACTTGGCTCGTGGGTCGATGAAGAACGCAGCTAATTGCGCGTCAACGTGTGAACTGCAGGACACATGAACATCGACATTTCGAACGCACATTGCGGTCCACGGATACAATTCCTGGACCACGCCTGGCTGAGGGTCGTTTACGTACTTATAAACTGCTTGCGTTGATGGCACTTGTTGCCTATATACGTACGAGCGAATGATGGGCGCTTCGTCGGCGTTTGTCGCGGTCCTATGAATATTGAGAAATTTTACGTACGTCTAACAGTCTTCGAGAGAGATGGAAATCGTGTTCGAACTAGCGTGAGTGTGGAAGGCGGTGTCGTGTGTCGTATATGTTTTATATACGTCCGCCCGTCTGAAACACCGCTTCGAAGCGGTGACAAAATCTTTTTCGGGACGATTCGTATCCGTAGAACTATCGAGATTTCACTGGTACATTTTCAACGCGCTCCCGACGTCGCCTGAAATGAAACGAGATGGGTTTAACCCACGAAAGCGTACTACACGAGTCTGTCCTATGTGAAGACTGTGTACAGAGATCGAACGAACGCATGAAAGAAATTGAACGAAAGAACACATAACCCGCAAAAATATAGAGTAGAATTGTGACCGTTGCTTCGAATTTGAATTTATATGTATATATATATCATAGCCCCAGGGAGTGGAACCTATGAGTGTGGAAGGATGTCTCTTACCGTTATGTTGCCAGAGGAAAAAAAGTCTCTCTCTTCGTACGACACATTTGTGTACGAATTGTATCGATGGCTATATAGATCCGATGTTGCACATATTCTGAGTAAAGAACACCCCACCCGGGTTACCGTCCTAAAACTCTTCTATTGGTGTGGCTATGATGTGTGTGTCAACGCAATCGCGAGTCTGGTTCTACGGGAAAACCGTTTGTCGGTCGCCCCATATATCTTTTTGTTCTCTT
>NW_027476927.1:82500-92500 GCF_051020955.1 Megalopta genalis | reverse complement strand
CGAAATCTAATGTCAGAAAATGGCACTTTACTCTTGACATTTTTCGGTTTTTTCAATTTTCTGGGAAATCCTATCATTAGATTTTTTTAAAAATACGATATTCTTGCTTAACTAACGTTTTTACATAGGGATTAAGCATTTAGAACGAAACCTAATGTAGGAAAATGGTACTTTACTCTTGATCGGTACGTTGGGACTTTGAAAATATTCGGGCGTACGCGGCGCGCTCGGCGCTTCGAACAGCTCCGGTGTCCCCATTATTTTCGATTTACGGCTAAAATAAATTTTTCTAATTTTTTTCAATAACATATTCCTGCTAAAATAACTTTTTTACATAGGGATTAAGCATTTAGAACGATACATTGTTTAAAATAAGGGCACTTTACTCTTGACATTTTACGGTTTTTTCAATTTTCTGAAAAATCCTATCATTAGATTTTTTTAAAAATACGATAATCTTGCTTAACTAACGTTTCTACATAGGGATTAAGCATTTAGAACGAAATCTAATGTCAGAAAATGGCACTTTACTCTTGACATTTTTCGGTTTTTTCAATTTTCTGGAAAATCCAATCATTAGATTTTTTTTAAAATACGATATTCTTGCTTAACTAACGTTTTTACATAGGGATTAAGCATTTAGAACGAAATCTAATGTAGGAAAATGGTACTTTACTCTTGATCGGTACGTTGGGACTTTGAAAATATTCGGGCGTACGCGGCGCGCTCGGCGCTTCGAACAGCTCCGGTGTCCCCATTATTTTCGATTTACGGCTAAAATAAATTTTTCTAATTTTTTTCAATAACATATTCCTGCTAAAATAACTTTTTTACATAGGGATTAAGCATTTAGAACGATACATTGTTTAAAATAAGGGCACTTTACTCTTGACATTTTACGGTTTTTTCAATTTTCTGAAAAATCCTATCATAAGATTTTTTTAAAAATACGATATTCTTGCTTAACTAACGTTTCTACATAGGGATTAAGCATTTAGAACGAAATCTAATGTCAGAAAATGGCACTTTACTCTTGACATTTTTCGGTTTTTTCAATTTTCTGGAAAATCCTATCATTAGATTTTTTTAAAAATACGATATTCTTGCTTAACTAACGTTTTTACATAGGGATTAAGCATTTAGAACGAAATCTAATGTAGGAAAATGGTACTTTACTCTTGATCGGTACGTTGGGACTTTGAAAATATTCGGGCGTTCCAATCGCTCGTCTGTTGCATCATAGCGCGTCTCGGCGCAATCGACCGATTCGCTCGATCCATTATTTTCGATTTACGGCTAAAATAAATTTTTCTAATTTTTTTCAATAACATATTCCTGCTTAAATAACTTTTTTACATAGGGATTAAGCATTTAGAACGATACATTGTTTAAAGTAAGGGCACTTTACTCTTGACATTTTACGGTTTTTTCAATTTTCTGAAAAATCCTATCATTAGATTTTTTTAAAAATACGATATTCTTGCTTAACTAACGTTTCTACATAGGGATTAAGCATTTAGAACGAAATCTAATGTCAGAAAATGGCACTTTACTCTTGACATTTTTCGGTTTTTTCAATTTTCTGGGAAATCCTATCATTAGATTTTTTTAAAAATACGATATTCTTGCTTAACTAACGTTTTTACATAGGGATTAAGCATTTAGAACGAAATCTAATGTAGGAAAATGGTACTTTACTCTTGATCGGTACGTTGGGACTTTGAAAATATTCGGGCGTTCCAATCGCTCGTCTGTTGCATCATAGCGCGTCTCGGCGCAATCGACCGATTCGCTCGATCCATTATTTTCGATTTACGGCTAAAATAAATTTTTCTAATTTTTTTCAATAACATATTCCTGCTTAAATAACTTTTTTACATAGGGATTAAGCATTTAGAACGATACATTGTTTAAAGTAAGGGCACTTTACTCTTGACATTTTACGGTTTTTTCAATTTTCTGAAAAATCCTATCATTAGATTTTTTTAAAAATACGATATTCTTGCTTAACTAACGTTTCTACATAGGGATTAAGCATTTAGAACGAAATCTAATGTCAGAAAATGGCACTTTACTCTTGACATTTTTCGGTTTTTTCAATTTTCTGGAAAATCCTATCATTAGATTTTTTTAAAAATACGATATTCTTGCTTAACTAACGTTTTTACATAGGGATTAAGCATTTAGAACGAAATCTAATGTAGGAAAATGGTACTTTACTCTTGATCGGTACGTTGGGACTTTGAAAATATTCGGGCGTTCCAATCGCTCGTCTGTTGCATCATAGCGCGTCTCGGCGCAATCGACCGATTCGCTCGATCCATTATTTTCGATTTACGGCTAAAATAAATTTTTCTAATTTTTTTCAATAACATATTCCTGCTAAAATAACTTTTTTACATAGGGATTAAGCATTTAGAACGATACATTGTTTAAAATAAGGGCACTTTACTCTTGACATTTTACGGTTTTTTCAATTTTCTGAAAAATCCTATCATTAGATTTTTTTAAAAATACGATATTCTTGCTTAACTAACGTTTCTACATAGGGATTAAGCATTTAGAACGAAATCTAATGTCAGAAAATGGCACTTTACTCTTGACATTTTTCGGTTTTTTCAATTTTCTGGAAAATCCTATCATTAGATTTTTTTAAAAATACGATATTCTTGCTTAACTAACGTTTTTACATAGGGATTAAGCATTTAGAACGAAATCTAATGTAGGAAAATGGTACTTTACTCTTGATCGGTACGTTGGGACTTTGAAAATATTCGGGCGTTCCAATCGCTCGTCTGTTGCATCATAGCGCGTCTCGGCGCAATCGACCGATTCGCTCGATCCATTATTTTCGATTTACGGCTAAAATAAATTTTTCTAATTTTTTTCAATAACATATTCCTGCTTAAATAACTTTTTTACATAGGGATTAAGCATTTAGAACGATACATTGTTTAAAGTAAGGGCACTTTACTCTTGACATTTTACGGTTTTTTCAATTTTCTGAAAAATCCTATCATTAGATTTTTTTAAAAATACGATATTCTTGCTTAACTAACGTTTCTACATAGGGATTAAGCATTTAGAACGAAATCTAATGTCAGAAAATGGCACTTTACTCTTGACATTTTTCGGTTTTTTCAATTTTCTGGGAAATCCTATCATTAGATTTTTTTAAAAATACGATATTCTTGCTTAACTAACGTTTTTACATAGGGATTAAGCATTTAGAACGAAATCTAATGTAGGAAAATGGTACTTTACTCTTGATCGGTACGTTGGGACTTTGAAAATATTCGGGCGTTCCAATCGCTCGTCTGTTGCATCATAGCGCGTCTCGGCGCAATCGACCGATTCGCTCGATCCATTATTTTCGATTTACGGCTAAAATAAATTTTTCTAATTTTTTTCAATAACATATTCCTGCTTAAATAACTTTTTTACATAGGGATTAAGCATTTAGAACGATACATTGTTTAAAGTAAGGGCACTTTACTCTTGACATTTTACGGTTTTTTCAATTTTCTGAAAAATCCTATCATTAGATTTTTTTAAAAATACGATATTCTTGCTTAACTAACGTTTCTACATAGGGATTAAGCATTTAGAACGAAATCTAATGTCAGAAAATGGCACTTTACTCTTGACATTTTTCGGTTTTTTCAATTTTCTGGAAAATCCTATCATTAGATTTTTTTTAAAATACGATATTCTTGCTTAACTAACGTTTTTACATAGGGATTAAGCATTTAGAACGAAATCTAATGTAGGAAAATGGTACTTTACTCTTGATCGGTACGTTGGGACTTTGAAAATATTCGGGCGTACGCGGCGCGCTCGGCGCTTCGAACAGCTCCGGTGTCCCCATTATTTTCGATTTACGGCTAAAATAAATTTTTCTAATTTTTTTCAATAACATATTCCTGCTAAAATAACTTTTTTACATAGGGATTAAGCATTTAGAACGATACATTGTTTAAAATAAGGGCACTTTACTCTTGACATTTTACGGTTTTTTCAATTTTCTGAAAAATCCTATCATTAGATTTTTTTAAAAATACGATATTCTTGCTTAACTAACGTTTCTACATAGGGATTAAGCATTTAGAACGAAATCTAATGTCAGAAAATGGCACTTTACTCTTGACATTTTTCGGTTTTTTCAATTTTCTGGGAAATCCTATCATTAGATTTTTTTAAAAATACGATATTCTTGCTTAACTAACGTTTTTACATAGGGATTAAGCATTTAGAACGAAATCTAATGTAGGAAAATGGTACTTTACTCTTGATCGGTACGTTGGGACTTTGAAAATATTCGGGCGTTCCAATCGCTCGTCTGTTGCATCATAGCGCGTCTCGGCGCAATCGACCGATTCGCTCGATCCATTATTTTCGATTTACGGCTAAAATAAATTTTTCTAATTTCTTTCAATAACATATTCCTGCTTAAATAACTTTTTTACATAGGGATTAAGCATTTAGAACGATACATTGTTTAAAATAAGGGCACTTTACTCTTGACATTTTACGGTTTTTTCAATTTTCTGAAAAATCCTATCATTAGATTTTTTTAAAAATACGATATTCTTGCTTAGCTAACGTTTCTACATAGGGATTAAGCATTTAGAACGAAATCTAATGTCAGAAAATGGCACTTTACTCTTGACATTTTTCGGTTTTTTCAATTTTCTGGAAAATCCTATCATTAGATTTTTTTAAAAATACGATATTCTTGCTTAACTAACGTTTTTACATAGGGATTAAGCATTTAGAACGAAATCTAATGTAGGAAAATGGTACTTTACTCTTGATCGGTACGTTGGGACTTTGAAAATATTCGGGCGTTCCAATCGCTCGTCTGTTGCATCATAGCGCGTCTCGGCGCAATCGACCGATTCGCTCGATCCATTATTTTCGATTTACGGCTAAAATAAATTTTTCTAATTTTTTTCAATAACATATTCCTGCTTAAATAACTTTTTTACATAGGGATTAAGCATTTAGAACGATACATTGTTTAAAGTAAGGGCACTTTACTCTTGACATTTTACGGTTTTTTCAATTTTCTGAAAAATCCTATCATTAGATTTTTTTAAAAATACGATAATCTTGCTTAACTAACGTTTCTACATAGGGATTAAGCATTTAGAACGAAATCTAATGTCAGAAAATGGCACTTTACTCTTGACATTTTTCGGTTTTTTCAATTTTCTGGAAAATCCTATCATTAGATTTTTTTTAAAATACGATATTCTTGCTTAACTAACGTTTTTACATAGGGATTAAGCATTTAGAACGAAATCTAATGTAGGAAAATGGTACTTTACTCTTGATCGGTACGTTGGGACTTTGAAAATATTCGGGCGTACGCGGCGCGCTCGGCGCTTCGAACAGCTCCGGTGTCCCCATTATTTTCGATTTACGGCTAAAATAAATTTTTCTAATTTTTTTCAATAACATATTCCTGCTAAAATAACTTTTTTACATAGGGATTAAGCATTTAGAACGATACATTGTTTAAAATAAGGGCACTTTACTCTTGACATTTTACGGTTTTTTCAATTTTCTGAAAAATCCTATCATTAGATTTTTTTAAAAATACGATATTCTTGCTTAACTAACGTTTCTACATAGGGATTAAGCATTTAGAACGAAATCTAATGTCAGAAAATGGCACTTTACTCTTGACATTTTTCGGTTTTTTCAATTTTCTGGAAAATCCTATCATTAGATTTTTTTAAAAATACGATATTCTTGCTTAACTAACGTTTTTACATAGGGATTAAGCATTTAGAACGAAATCTAATGTAGGAAAATGGTACTTTACTCTTGATCGGTACGTTGGGACTTTGAAAATATTCGGGCGTTCCAATCGCTCGTCTGTTGCATCATAGCGCGTCTCGGCGCAATCGACCGATTCGCTCGATCCATTATTTTCGATTTACGGCTAAAATAAATTTTTCTAATTTTTTTCAATAACATATTCCTGCTTAAATAACTTTTTTACATAGGGATTAAGCATTTAGAACGATACATTGTTTAAAGTAAGGGCACTTTACTCTTGACATTTTACGGTTTTTTCAATTTTCTGAAAAATCCTATCATTAGATTTTTTTAAAAATACGATAATCTTGCTTAACTAACGTTTCTACATAGGGATTAAGCATTTAGAACGAAATCTAATGTCAGAAAATGGCACTTTACTCTTGACATTTTTCGGTTTTTTCAATTTTCTGGAAAATCCTATCATTAGATTTTTTTTAAAATACGATATTCTTGCTTAACTAACGTTTTTACATAGGGATTAAGCATTTAGAACGAAATCTAATGTAGGAAAATGGTACTTTACTCTTGATCGGTACGTTGGGACTTTGAAAATATTCGGGCGTACGCGGCGCGCTCGGCGCTTCGAACAGCTCCGGTGTCCCCATTATTTTCGATTTACGGCTAAAATAAATTTTTCTAATTTTTTTCAATAACATATTCCTGCTAAAATAACTTTTTTACATAGGGATTAAGCATTTAGAACGATACATTGTTTAAAATAAGGGCACTTTACTCTTGACATTTTACGGTTTTTTCAATTTTCTGAAAAATCCTATCATTAGATTTTTTTAAAAATACGATATTCTTGCTTAACTAACGTTTCTACATAGGGATTAAGCATTTAGAACGAAATCTAATGTCAGAAAATGGCACTTTACTCTTGACATTTTTCGGTTTTTTCAATTTTCTGGGAAATCCTATCATTAGATTTTTTTAAAAATACGATATTCTTGCTTAACTAACGTTTTTACATAGGGATTAAGCATTTAGAACGAAACCTAATGTAGGAAAATGGTACTTTACTCTTGATCGGTACGTTGGGACTTTGAAAATATTCGGGCGTTCCAATCGCTCGTCTGTTGCATCATAGCGCGTCTCGGCGCAATCGACCGATTCGCTCGATCCATTATTTTCGATTTACGGCTAAAATAAATTTTTCTAATTTTTTTCAATAACATATTCCTGCTTAAATAACTTTTTTACATAGGGATTAAGCATTTAGAACGATACATTGTTTAAAATAAGGGCACTTTACTCTTGACATTTTACGGTTTTTTCAATTTTCTGAAAAATCCTATCATTAGATTTTTTTAAAAATACGATATTCTTGCTTAACTAACGTTTCTACATAGGGATTAAGCATTTAGAACGAAATCTAATGTCAGAAAATGGCACTTTACTCTTGACATTTTTCGGTTTTTTCAATTTTCTGGAAAATCCTATCATTAGATTTTTTTAAAAATACGATATTCTTGCTTAACTAACGTTTTTACATAGGGATTAAGCATTTAGAACGAAATCTAATGTAGGAAAATGGTACTTTACTCTTGATCGGTACGTTGGGACTTTGAAAATATTCGGGCGTTCCAATCGCTCGTCTGTTGCATCATAGCGCGTCTCGGCGCAATCGACCGATTCGCTCGATCCATTATTTTCGATTTACGGCTAAAATAAATTTTTCTAATTTTTTTCAATAACATATTCCTGCTTAAATAACTTTTTTACATAGGGATTAAGCATTTAGAACGATACATTGTTTAAAATAAGGGCACTTTACTCTTGACATTTTACGGTTTTTTCAATTTTCTGAAAAATCCTATCATTAGATTTTTTTAAAAATACGATATTCTTGCTTAACTAACGTTTCTACATAGGGATTAAGCATTTAGAACGAAATCTAATGTCAGAAAATGGCACTTTACTCTTGACATTTTTCGGTTTTTTCAATTTTCTGGAAAATCCTATCATTAGATTTTTTTAAAAATACGATATTCTTGCTTAACTAACGTTTTTACATAGGGATTAAGCATTTAGAACGAAATCTAATGTAGGAAAATGGTACTTTACTCTTGATCGGTACGTTGGGACTTTGAAAATATTCGGGCGTTCCAATCGCTCGTCTGTTGCATCATAGCGCGTCTCGGCGCAATCGACCGATTCGCTCGATCCATTATTTTCGATTTACGGCTAAAATAAATTTTTCTAATTTTTTTCAATAACATATTCCTGCTTAAATAACTTTTTTACATAGGGATTAAGCATTTAGAACGATACATTGTTTAAAGTAAGGGCACTTTACTCTTGACATTTTACGGTTTTTTCAATTTTCTGAAAAATCCTATCATTAGATTTTTTTAAAAATACGATATTCTTGCTTAACTAACGTTTCTACATAGGGATTAAGCATTTAGAACGAAATCTAATGTCAGAAAATGGCACTTTACTCTTGACATTTTTCGGTTTTTTCAATTTTCTGGGAAATCCTATCATTAGATTTTTTTAAAAATACGATATTCTTGCTTAACTAACGTTTTTACATAGGGATTAAGCATTTAGAACGAAACCTAATGTAGGAAAATGGTACTTTACTCTTGATCGGTACGTTGGGACTTTGAAAATATTCGGGCGTACGCGGCGCGCTCGGCGCTTCGAACAGCTCCGGTGTCCCCATTATTTTCGATTTACGGCTAAAATAAATTTTTCTAATTTTTTTCAATAACATATTCCTGCTAAAATAACTTTTTTACATAGGGATTAAGCATTTAGAACGATACATTGTTTAAAGTAAGGGCACTTTACTCTTGACATTTTACGGTTTTTTCAATTTTCTGAAAAATCCTATCATTAGATTTTTTTAAAAATACGATATTCTTGCTTAACTAACGTTTCTACATAGGGATTAAGCATTTAGAACGAAATCTAATGTCAGAAAATGGCACTTTACTCTTGACATTTTTCGGTTTTTTCAATTTTCTGGAAAATCCTATCATTAGATTTTTTTAAAAATACGATATTCTTGCTTAACTAACGTTTTTACATAGGGATTAAGCATTTAGAACGAAATCTAATGTAGGAAAATGGTACTTTACTCTTGATCGGTACGTTGGGACTTAGAAAATATTCGGCCGTACGCGGCGCGTCTCGGCGCTTCGAACAGCTCCGGTGTCCCCATTATTTTCGATTTACGGCTAAAATAAATTTTTCTAATTTTTTTCAATTACATATTCTTGCTTAGATAACTTTTTTACATAGGGATTAAGCATTTAGAACGACATATTGTTTAAAATAATGGTACTTTACTCTTGTGATTTTTCGGTTTTTTTTGATTATTTTGAAAAATAAATTTTTGTAATTTTTTTAAATACGATATTCGTGATCAGTGAACGATTTCACATATGGATTAAGCATTTAGAATCGTGCGGAAGCGTTATTAAAAAAGTTTACTCGATGCGATGGGACTTTGAAAAGTTTGTGAAAATTTTCATATTGGGAAAAAATGTGTAATTTTTTGTCTAGTTTACGGTAATGTAATTTATTTTAATGTTTACTATAAATTTTTTTTTCGTTCGTTCACGCGCTATGTTACAACAGCACGGCCGGGCGGTCTGTTGCCGCGGCGGTTTACACTCATAAGCGCGCGTGCTATTCGGCCGGCGGCGCCGGCGTCCTTGCCGGCCGTTCGGTATCTATAAGAGATACACGGTCCGTGCGAGGCGGACGGAGCAGAGCGGGTTTTGGGCCAATTCTACGATCTCGGTCGAGAAGCTGTCTCAGAGCTCCTTCGGGGCTTCGGTCCTGACTGTTTCGTGCCGTTTACGTTACGGACTTTTCTCCACACAGCGTGGCCACGGGTCGGTGTCTTTGACCGAATGGCCCATATGTGGCAAGCCCTACGGGGTTGGTTACCCGTATGCACTTTGTATGTATACTCGTACTCACTGAGCAATCGACTCTTCTGTCCGAGCGATGGAAAAATTTTTTAAAATGCATCTGTAAGATTTGGAAGCAAATCGTACCAATTGAAAACTGTGGCTAAAATGAATAGCCCAGTGGAGAGAGAAAACTATCAAAAAACTGATTTTTTAAATCAAGAGGTGTCAGAAATCGAAATGCCTAGCGCGAGCGGAAGAACACGCTTTCTCGCCAGTCCAGCATGTGTCCTGTCCGTTCT
>NW_027476927.1:77500-80000 GCF_051020955.1 Megalopta genalis | reverse complement strand
CCTGCGGAAGGATCATTACAATGTTCCAATATATCTCAAAGAGAGAGGAGAGGAGGAGAGAAAATGAATTCGATTAGTTTGTGGATAAGAATTCATATAAAAAAAAAAGATATTGTTGAGCCCGCCAGATCATTCGTGCGTGATTTACACGGCCAGACGTGTGTACTACACGTATTAGGCCTTTGATCTGCGTTGCGTAGGCCACAACAAATCTTTCAAAGAGAGAGAGATATATGTGTTGTTGGGGTTTGTGATTATGAAGGTGCCCCAACGCACAAAAATATATAAAAATGTACAAAGTTGGGATGTGGTGTGGTGGAGAAGAGTTGGGCCCGACCAGATCATTCGTGCGTGATTTACACGGCAGACGTGTGTACTACACGTATTAGGCCTTTGATCTGCGTTGCGTAGGCCATCTTCCTTCCAAGACACACACGTGTTGGGGTTTGTGTGATTTTATGATAGTGCCCCAACACGGAAAAATAAGCGTACGAGAAGAGTTGGGCCCGACCAGATCATTCGTGCGTGATTTATACACGGCCAGACGCGTATTATATTACACGTATTAGGCCTTTGATCTGCGTTGCGTAGGCCATCTTCTCGATAGAGAGAAAGCCAATGTATTCTTTTTTCTTTCTTTACACACACACACACACACAGTTGTAGTAGGACAGGGAGGGATGCGAGCGTGCTAATCACGCTTCCTCAAGTCTTCGCTGTGGTGTAAAAAAAAAAAGAAAAAAAGGAATCGTTGGGAAAGTCCAAAGGACGAAAATATCGGGCAGTCTGAAGATAACTTAATGCTCGTTTACATTGGTATCAAGAGAGACCGGCTTGTGTAGCTCGTTTCAATGCTGTGTCGTTGTCATTGACACCCTACTCTGTTGCGCGCTAGTGGCAGCATGAGCGTGGGACGTATATATATATGACACCCAGCTAGAGCCGGCCGTGAGTCCGTCCGGTGTAAATAACGACGAAAGGAGAGAGAAACTTTTCGAATCCAGTATCGGGTTGATAATTGTCCAGTTTGAATATCCATATCCCCGTCGTTTTTGGAGGTGATATACTCTCTGTGTTTCTTCGATAGAAGGCTTTTCAATGTTCTATTCGCTCCGACCGTCGAACTTGCAAGAAAACAGTGGTTTTGGATTTGCTCGTACATATATATATATGGTTTCGACGGAAATATCTCGTTCTTTAAGGGACAATTATGTCGTTGTACGACGACTCCCGAATCTCCTTCGCGCGCTGGTTGGAGCTCTTCGGGTATCGGTTTGTTCCGAAATATAACACAAAAATGTGGTGGATAGCAAATACACATTATATATATGAGAGAATAAAAGGGAAAAATTACCCTGAACGGTGGATCACTTGGCTCGTGGGTCGATGAAGAACGCAGCTAATTGCGCGTCAACGTGTGAACTGCAGGACACATGAACATCGACATTTCGAACGCACATTGCGGTCCACGGATACAATTCCTGGACCACGCCTGGCTGAGGGTCGTTTACGTACTTATAAACTGCTTGCGTTGATGGCACTTGTTGCCTATATACGTACGAGCGAATGATGGGCGCTTCGTCGGCGTTTGTCGCGGTCCTATGAATATTGAGAAATTTTACGTACGTCTAACAGTCTTCGAGAGAGATGGAAATCGTGTTCGAACTAGCGTGAGTGTGGAAGGCGGTGTCGTGTGTCGTATATGTTTTATATACGTCCGCCCGTCTGAAACACCGCTTCGAAGCGGTGACAAAATCTTTTTCGGGACGATTCGTATCCGTAGAACTATCGAGATTTCACTGGTACATTTTCAACGCGCTCCCGACGTCGCCTGAAATGAAACGAGATGGGTTTAACCCACGAAAGCGTACTACACGAGTCTGTCCTATGTGAAGACTGTGTACAGAGATCGAACGAACGCATGAAAGAAATTGAACGAAAGAACACATAACCCGCAAAAATATAGAGTAGAATTGTGACCGTTGCTTCGAATTTGAATTTATATGTATATATATATATCATAGCCCCAGGGAGTGGAACCTATGAGTGTGGAAGGATGTCTCTTACCGTTATGTTGCCAGAGGAAAAAAAGTCTCTCTCTTCGTACGACACATTTGTGTACGAATTGTATCGATGGCTATATAGATCCGATGTTGCACATATTCTGAGTAAAGAACACCCCACCCGGGTTACCGTCCTAAAACTCTTCTATTGGTGTGGCTATGATGTGTGTGTCAACGCAATCGCGAGTCTGGTTCTACGGGAAAACCGTTTGTCGGTCGCCCCATATATCTTTTTGTTCTCTTCAAATGATCGAATAGCGAAACCGCACGAGATCAATCGGTCGTCTAGTCCCCGAAAGTACTTTTCGGACGGACGTTAAAGTTATACCGATTGTAATCGTCTTGCGAGTGTTTCGAAGATCTATATTTGGAGAGGATATCGAATTTTATAAAAGATATATTGGTGAGGCGCGATAAACGGTTTTTTTTTTGCTTTA
>NW_027476927.1:52500-72500 GCF_051020955.1 Megalopta genalis | reverse complement strand
GTTGCAAAACCATGATATAGAAAGATCAGACGTTGCATTCGGCGAAAATTAAGCTTCCTATTGGTCAGTCGCGTTTCCGTGCCCAACCGAGCACAGGCCGGAATGCCGCTGATGTTGGCTCTATTTTCCAAAGCAACACGCCGCTGGCACTTTGTGTTTTTCAAGGTTACGGAAAGCAATACGCCGCTGGTACGAACCAATACGCCGCTGGAAAAAAAAGCAATACGCCGCTGGTACGAACCAATACGCCGCTGGAAAAAAAAGCAATACGCCGCTGGTACGAAGCAATACGCCGCTGGTAAAAAAGCAATACGCCGCTGGTACGAACCAATACGCCGCTGGAAAAAAAAGCAATACGCCGCTGGTACGAAGCAATACGCCGCTGGTAAAAAAGCAATACGCCGCTGGTACGAACCAATACGCCGCTGGTACTTTGTAATAAGAATTACATTATAAGATAGAAAGCACTACGCCGCTGGACATAAAATCTCCATTATCCGAACGAAAGTAACACGCCGCTGGTACTTTATTTTATTATAATAATTTAATTATAAGACAGAAACCGCTGGTACTTGGTTGTAAAATCTCCATTATCCGAACGAAAGCAATACGCCGTTGGTACTTGGTTATAAAATTTTCATTACAAGATAGAAAGCAATATGCCGCTGGTTATATTAATGTAATCTTATGGAAAGCATTACGCCGCTGGAACTTTGACCATTGCAATAATCGATCGGAAGCTATACACAGCAAGGAATACGAATATTATACCAAGAGATCGAAAACAATACGCTGTTCGGACGTTTTGACTAGCTGTCGCACAGTGCAGACGCGTCGACCCGTCGCTCCGCATTTCGAGCGCAATTTCAGTGGTTTTTCAGTTCAGAAAATTACAGAGAGTGTTTGGTTGTGTTGCAGGAGTCAAACTGAATGATTTGATGCATAAAGTTTAATTAAACTCCCATTAGTTTGCCGGGAAACATCGATTCTTCCGATCTAGAAAGAGACAGAGATAGACGATCCGCGTTATGTTAAATATTTCAAGGTTCCCGATTCCACAAAATTATAAAAAGTATACGGCTGTGTAGCAGGGATCAAAACGAGTAATTTCGTGTATAAAGTTTAATTAATATCCCATTAGTTTGCCGGGAAACATCGATTCTTCCGATCTAGAAAGAGACAGAGACAGTCGATCCGCGTTATGATAAATATTTCAAGGTTCCCAATTCCACAAAATTATAAAAAGTATACGGCTGTGTAGCGGGGATCAAAACGAGTAATTTCATGTATAAAGTTTAATTAATCTCCCAATAGTTTGCCGGGAAACATCGATTCTTCCGATCTAGAAAGAGACAGAGATAGACGATCCGCGTTATGTTAAATATTTCAAGGTTCCCGATTCCACAAAATTATAAAAAGTATACGGCTGTGTAGCGGGGATCAAAACGAGTAATTTCATGTATAAAGTTTAATTAATCTCCCAATAGTTTGCCGGGAAACATCGATTATTCCGATCTAGAAAGAGACAGAGACAGTCGATCCGCGTTATGTTAAATATTTCAAGGTTACCGATTCCATAAAATTATAAAAAGTATACGGCTGTGTAGCGGGGATCAAAACGAGTAATTTCATGTATAAAGTTTAATTAAACTCCCAATAGTTTGCCGGGAAACATCGATTATTCCGATCTAGAAAGAGACAGAGACAGTCGATCCGCGTTATGTTAAATATTTCAAGGTTCCCGATTCCACAAAATTATAAAAAGTATACGGCTGTGTAGCGGGGATCAAAACGAGTAATTTCGTGTATAAAGTTTAATTAAACTCCCATTAGTTTGCCGGGAAACATCGATTCTTCCGATCTAGAAAGAGACAGAGATAGACGATCCGCGTTATGTTAAATATTTCAAGGTTCCCGATTCCACAAAATTATAAAAAGTATACGGCTGTGTAGCGGGGATCAAAACGAGTAATTTCATGTATAAAGTTTAATTAATCTCCCAATAGTTTGCCGGGAAACATCGATTATTCCGATCTAGAAAGAGACAGAGACAGTCGATCCGCGTTATGTTAAATATTTCAAGGTTACCGATTCCATAAAATTATAAAAAGTATACGGCTGTGTAGCGGGGATCAAAACGAGTAATTTCATGTATAAAGTTTAATTAAACTCCCAATAGTTTGCCGGGAAACATCGATTATTCCGATCTAGAAAGAGACAGAGACAGTCGATCCGCGTTATGTTAAATATTTCAAGGTTCCCGATTCCACAAAATTATAAAAAGTATACGGCTGTGTAGCGGGGATCAAAACGAGTAATTTCGTGTATAAAGTTTAATTAAACTCCCATTAGTTTGCCGGGAAACATCGATTCTTCCGATCTAGAAAGAGACAGAGATAGACGATCCGCGTTATGTTAAATATTTCAAGGTTCCCGATTCCACAAAATTATAAAAAGTATACGGCTGTGTAGCGGGGATCAAAACGAGTAATTTCATGTATAAAGTTTAATTAATCTCCCAATAGTTTGCCGGGAAACATCGATTATTCCGATCTAGAAAGAGACAGAGACAGTCGATCCGCGTTATGTTAAATATTTCAAGGTTACCGATTCCATAAAATTATAAAAAGTATACGGCTGTGTAGCGGGGATCAAAACGAGTAATTTCATGTATAAAGTTTAATTAAACTCCCAATAGTTTGCCAGGAAACATCGATTATTCCGATCTAGAAAGAGACAGAGACAGTCGATCCGCGTTATGTTAAATATTTCAAGGTTCCCGATTCCACAAAATTATAAAAAGTATACGGCTGTGTAGCGGGGATCAAAACGAGTAATTTCGTGTATAAAGTTTAATTAAACTCCCATTAGTTTGCCGGGAAACATCGATTCTTCCGATCTAGAAAGAGACAGAGACAGTCGATCCGCGTTATGATAAATATTGCAAGGTTCCCGATTCCACAAAATTATAAAAAGTATACGGCTGTGTAGCGGGGATCAAAACGAGTAATTTCGTGTATAAAGTTTAATTAATATCCCATTACTTTGCCGGGAAACATCAATACTTCGATCGCGCGAGAGAGACAGAGAAACGAACAGTCTTTTTTTCGATTTACGGCTAAAATAAATTTTTCTCATTTTATTCAATAACATATTCTTGCTTAGATAACTTTTTTACATAGGGATTAAGCATTTAGAACGATATAATGTTTAAAATAAGGGCACTTTACTCTTGACATTTTACGGTTTTTTCAATTTTCTGAAAAATCCTATCATTAGATTTTTTTAAAAATACGATATTCTTGCTTAGCTAACGTTTCTACATAGGGATTAAGCATTTAGAACGAAATCTAATGTCAGAAAATGGCACTTTACTCTTGACATTTTTCGGTTTTTTCAATTTTCTGGGAAATCCTATCATTAGATTTTTTTAAAAATACGATATTCTTGCTTAACTAACGTTTTTACATAGGGATTAAGCATTTAGAACGAAACCTAATGTAGGAAAATGGTACTTTACTCTTGATCGGTACGTTGGGACTTTGAAAATATTCGGGCGTACGCGGCGCGCTCGGCGCTTCGAACAGCTCCGGTGTCCCCATTATTTTCGATTTACGGCTAAAATAAATTTTTCTAATTTTTTTCAATAACATATTCCTGCTAAAATAACTTTTTTACATAGGGATTAAGCATTTAGAACGATACATTGTTTAAAATAAGGGCACTTTACTCTTGACATTTTACGGTTTTTTCAATTTTCTGAAAAATCCTATCATTAGATTTTTTTAAAAATACGATATTCTTGCTTAACTAACGTTTCTACATAGGGATTAAGAATTTAGAACGAAATCTAATGTCAGAAAATGGCACTTTACTCTTGACATTTTTCGGTTTTTTCAATTTTCTGGAAAATCCTATCATTAGATTTTTTTAAAAATACGATATTCTTGCTTAACTAACGTTTTTACATAGGGATTAAGCATTTAGAACGAAATCTAATGTAGGAAAATGGTACTTTACTCTTGATCGGTACGTTGGGACTTTGAAAATATTCGGGCGTTCCAATCGCTCGTCTGTTGCATCATAGCGCGTCTCGGCGCAATCGACCGATTCGCTCGATCCATTATTTTCGATTTACGGCTAAAATAAATTTTTCTAATTTCTTTCAATAACATATTCCTGCTTAAATAACTTTTTTACATAGGGATTAAGCATTTAGAACGATACATTGTTTAAAGTAAGGGCACTTTACTCTTGACATTTTACGGTTTTTTCAATTTTCTGAAAAATCCTATCATTAGATTTTTTTAAAAATACGATATTCTTGCTTAACTAACGTTTCTACATAGGGATTAAGCATTTAGAACGAAATCTAATGTCAGAAAATGGCACTTTACTCTTGACATTTTTCGGTTTTTTCAATTTTCTGGAAAATCCTATCATTAGATTTTTTTAAAAATACGATATTCTTGCTTAACTAACGTTTTTACATAGGGATTAAGCATTTAGAACGAAATCTAATGTAGGAAAATGGTACTTTACTCTTGATCGGTACGTTGGGACTTTGAAAATATTCGGGCGTTCCAATCGCTCGTCTGTTGCATCATAGCGCGTCTCGGCGCAATCGACCGATTCGCTCGATCCATTATTTTCGATTTACGGCTAAAATAAATTTTTCTAATTTCTTTCAATAACATATTCCTGCTTAAATAACTTTTTTACATAGGGATTAAGCATTTAGAACGATACATTGTTTAAAGTAAGGGCACTTTACTCTTGACATTTTACGGTTTTTTCAATTTTCTGATAAATCCTATCATTAGATTTTTTTAAAAATACGATATTCTTGCTTAACTAACGTTTCTACATAGGGATTAAGCATTTAGAACGAAATCTAATGTCAGAAAATGGCACTTTACTCTTGACATTTTTCGGTTTTTTCAATTTTCTGGGAAATCCTATCATTAGATTTTTTTAAAAATACGATATTCTTGCTTAACTAACGTTTTTACATAGGGATTAAGCATTTAGAACGAAACCTAATGTAGGAAAATGGTACTTTACTCTTGATCGGTACGTTGGGACTTTGAAAATATTCGGGCGTTCCAATCGCTCGTCTGTTGCATCATAGCGCGTCTCGGCGCAATCGACCGATTCGCTCGATCCATTATTTTCGATTTACGGCTAAAATAAATTTTTCTAATTTTTTTCAATAACATATTCCTGCTTAAATAACTTTTTTACATAGGGATTAAGCATTTAGAACGATACATTGTTTAAAATAAGGGCACTTTACTCTTGACATTTTACGGTTTTTTCAATTTTCTGAAAAATCCTATCATTAGATTTTTTTAAAAATACGATATTCTTGCTTAACTAACGTTTCTACATAGGGATTAAGCATTTAGAACGAAATCTAATGTCAGAAAATGGCACTTTACTCTTGACATTTTTCGGTTTTTTCAATTTTCTGGAAAATCCTATCATTAGATTTTTTTAAAAATACGATATTCTTGCTTAACTAACGTTTTTACATAGGGATTAAGCATTTAGAACGAAATCTAATGTAGGAAAATGGTACTTTACTCTTGATCGGTACGTTGGGACTTTGAAAATATTCGGGCGTTCCAATCGCTCGTCTGTTGCATCATAGCGCGTCTCGGCGCAATCGACCGATTCGCTCGATCCATTATTTTCGATTTACGGCTAAAATAAATTTTTCTAATTTTTTTCAATAACATATTCCTGCTTAAATAACTTTTTTACATAGGGATTAAGCATTTAGAACGATACATTGTTTAAAGTAAGGGCACTTTACTCTTGACATTTTACGGTTTTTTCAATTTTCTGAAAAATCCTATCATTAGATTTTTTTAAAAATACGATATTCTTGCTTAACTAACGTTTCTACATAGGGATTAAGCATTTAGAACGAAATCTAATGTCAGAAAATGGCACTTTACTCTTGACATTTTTCGGTTTTTTCAATTTTCTGGGAAATCCTATCATTAGATTTTTTTAAAAATACGATATTCTTGCTTAACTAACGTTTTTACATAGGGATTAAGCATTTAGAACGAAATCTAATGTAGGAAAATGGTACTTTACTCTTGATCGGTACGTTGGGACTTTGAAAATATTCGGGCGTTCCAATCGCTCGTCTGTTGCATCATAGCGCGTCTCGGCGCAATCGACCGATTCGCTCGATCCATTATTTTCGATTTACGGCTAAAATAAATTTTTCTAATTTCTTTCAATAACATATTCCTGCTTAAATAACTTTTTTACATAGGGATTAAGCATTTAGAACGATACATTGTTTAAAGTAAGGGCACTTTACTCTTGACATTTTACGGTTTTTTCAATTTTCTGAAAAATCCTATCATTAGATTTTTTTAAAAATACGATATTCTTGCTTAACTAACGTTTCTACATAGGGATTAAGCATTTAGAACGAAATCTAATGTCAGAAAATGGCACTTTACTCTTGACATTTTTCGGTTTTTTCAATTTTCTGGGAAATCCTATCATTAGATTTTTTTAAAAATACGATATTCTTGCTTAACTAACGTTTTTACATAGGGATTAAGCATTTAGAACGAAATCTAATGTAGGAAAATGGTACTTTACTCTTGATCGGTACGTTGGGACTTTGAAAATATTCGGGCGTTCCAATCGCTCGTCTGTTGCATCATAGCGCGTCTCGGCGCAATCGACCGATTCGCTCGATCCATTATTTTCGATTTACGGCTAAAATAAATTTTTCTAATTTTTTTCAATAACATATTCCTGCTTAAATAACTTTTTTACATAGGGATTAAGCATTTAGAACGATACATTGTTTAAAGTAAGGGCACTTTACTCTTGACATTTTACGGTTTTTTCAATTTTCTGAAAAATCCTATCATTAGATTTTTTTAAAAATACGATAATCTTGCTTAACTAACGTTTCTACATAGGGATTAAGCATTTAGAACGAAATCTAATGTCAGAAAATGGCACTTTACTCTTGACATTTTTCGGTTTTTTCAATTTTCTGGAAAATCCTATCATTAGATTTTTTTTAAAATACGATATTCTTGCTTAACTAACGTTTTTACATAGGGATTAAGCATTTAGAACGAAATCTAATGTAGGAAAATGGTACTTTACTCTTGAATATTCGGGCGTTCCAATCGCTCGTCTGTTGCATCATAGCGCGTCTCGGCGCAATCGACCGATTCGCTCGATCCATTATTTTCGATTTACGGCTAAAATAAATTTTTCTAATTTTTTTCAATAACATATTCCTGCTTAAATAACTTTTTTACATAGGGATTAAGCATTTAGAACGATACATTGTTTAAAATAAGGGCACTTTACTCTTGACATTTTACGGTTTTTTCAATTTTCTGAAAAATCCTATCATTAGATTTTTTTAAAAATACGATATTCTTGCTTAACTAACGTTTCTACATAGGGATTAAGCATTTAGAACGAAATCTAATGTCAGAAAATGGCACTTTACTCTTGACATTTTTCGGTTTTTTCAATTTTCTGGGAAATCCTATCATTAGATTTTTTTAAAAATACGATATTCTTGCTTAACTAACGTTTTTACATAGGGATTAAGCATTTAGAACGAAATCTAATGTAGGAAAATGGTACTTTACTCTTGATCGGTACGTTGGGACTTTGAAAATATTCGGGCGTTCCAATCGCTCGTCTGTTGCATCATAGCGCGTCTCGGCGCAATCGACCGATTCGCTCGATCCATTATTTTCGATTTACGGCTAAAATAAATTTTTCTCATTTTATTCAATAACATATTCTTGCTTAAATAACTTTTTTACATAGGGATTAAGCATTTAGAACGATACATTGTTTAAAATAAGGGCACTTTACTCTTGACATTTTACGGTTTTTTCAATTTTCTGAAAAATCCTATCATTAGATTTTTTTAAGAATACGATATTCTTGCTTAACTAACGTTTCTACATAGGGATTAAGCATTTAGAACGAAATCTAATGTCAGAAAATGGCACTTTACTCTTGACATTTTTCGGTTTTTTCAATTTTCTGGAAAATCCTATCATTAGATTTTTTTAAAAATACGATATTCTTGCTTAACTAACGTTTTTACATAGGGATTAAGTATTTAGAACGAAATCTAATGTAGGAAAATGGTACTTTACTCTTGATCGGTACGTTGGGACTTTGAAAATATTCGGGCGTACGCGGCGCGCTCGGCGCTTCGAACAGCTCCGGTGTCCCCATTATTTTCGATTTACGGCTAAAATAAATTTTTCTAATTTTTTTCAATAACATATTCCTGCTAAAATAACTTTTTTACATAGGGATTAAGCATTTAGAACGATACATTGTTTAAAATAAGGGCACTTTACTCTTGACATTTTACGGTTTTTTCAATTTTCTGAAAAATCCTATCATTAGATTTTTTTAAAAATACGATATTCTTGCTTAGCTAACGTTTCTACATAGGGATTAAGCATTTAGAACGAAATCTAATGTCAGAAAATGGCACTTTACTCTTGACATTTTTCGGTTTTTTCAATTTTCTGGGAAATCCTATCATTAGATTTTTTTAAAAATACGATATTCTTGCTTAACTAACGTTTTTACATAGGGATTAAGCATTTAGAACGAAACCTAATGTAGGAAAATGGTACTTTACTCTTGATCGGTACGTTGGGACTTTGAAAATATTCGGGCGTACGCGGCGCGCTCGGCGCTTCGAACAGCTCCGGTGTCCCCATTATTTTCGATTTACGGCTAAAATAAATTTTTCTAATTTTTTTCAATAACATATTCCTGCTAAAATAACTTTTTTACATAGGGATTAAGCATTTAGAACGATACATTGTTTAAAATAAGGGCACTTTACTCTTGACATTTTACGGTTTTTTCAATTTTCTGAAAAATCCTATCATTAGATTTTTTTAAAAATACGATATTCTTGCTTAACTAACGTTTCTACATAGGGATTAAGCATTTAGAACGAAATCTAATGTCAGAAAATGGCACTTTACTCTTGACATTTTTCGGTTTTTTCAATTTTCTGGAAAATCCTATCATTAGATTTTTTTAAAAATACGATATTCTTGCTTAACTAACGTTTTTACATAGGGATTAAGCATTTAGAACGAAATCTAATGTAGGAAAATGGTACTTTACTCTTGATCGGTACGTTGGGACTTTGAAAATATTCGGGCGTTCCAATCGCTCGTCTGTTGCATCATAGCGCGTCTCGGCGCAATCGACCGATTCGCTCGATCCATTATTTTCGATTTACGGCTAAAATAAATTTTTCTAATTTCTTTCAATAACATATTCCTGCTTAAATAACTTTTTTACATAGGGATTAAGCATTTAGAACGATACATTGTTTAAAGTAAGGGCACTTTACTCTTGACATTTTACGGTTTTTTCAATTTTCTGAAAAATCCTATCATTAGATTTTTTTAAAAATACGATATTCTTGCTTAACTAACGTTTCTACATAGGGATTAAGCATTTAGAACGAAATCTAATGTCAGAAAATGGCACTTTACTCTTGACATTTTTCGGTTTTTTCAATTTTCTGGAAAATCCTATCATTAGATTTTTTTAAAAATACGATATTCTTGCTTAACTAACGTTTTTACATAGGGATTAAGCATTTAGAACGAAATCTAATGTAGGAAAATGGTACTTTACTCTTGATCGGTACGTTGGGACTTTGAAAATATTCGGGCGTTCCAATCGCTCGTCTGTTGCATCATAGCGCGTCTCGGCGCAATCGACCGATTCGCTCGATCCATTATTTTCGATTTACGGCTAAAATAAATTTTTCTAATTTCTTTCAATAACATATTCCTGCTTAAATAACTTTTTTACATAGGGATTAAGCATTTAGAACGATACATTGTTTAAAGTAAGGGCACTTTACTCTTGACATTTTACGGTTTTTTCAATTTTCTGAAAAATCCTATCATTAGATTTTTTTAAAAATACGATATTCTTGCTTAACTAACGTTTCTACATAGGGATTAAGCATTTAGAACGAAATCTAATGTCAGAAAATGGCACTTTACTCTTGACATTTTTCGGTTTTTTCAATTTTCTGGGAAATACTATCATTAGATTTTTTTAAAAATACGATATTCTTGCTTAACTAACGTTTTTACATAGGGATTAAGCATTTAGAACGAAACCTAATGTAGGAAAATGGTACTTTACTCTTGATCGGTACGTTGGGACTTTGAAAATATTCGGGCGTTCCAATCGCTCGTCTGTTGCATCATAGCGCGTCTCGGCGCAATCGACCGATTCGCTCGATCCATTATTTTCGATTTACGGCTAAAATAAATTTTTCTAATTTTTTTCAATAACATATTCCTGCTTAAATAACTTTTTTACATAGGGATTAAGCATTTAGAACGATACATTGTTTAAAGTAAGGGCACTTTACTCTTGACATTTTACGGTTTTTTCAATTTTCTGAAAAATCCTATCATTAGATTTTTTTAAAAATACGATATTCTTGCTTAACTAACGTTTCTACATAGGGATTAAGCATTTAGAACGAAATCTAATGTCAGAAAATGGCACTTTACTCTTGACATTTTTCGGTTTTTTCAATTTTCTGGGAAATCCTATCATTAGATTTTTTTAAAAATACGATATTCTTGCTTAACTAACGTTTTTACATAGGGATTAAGCATTTAGAACGAAATCTAATGTAGGAAAATGGTACTTTACTCTTGATCGGTACGTTGGGACTTTGAAAATATTCGGGCGTTCCAATCGCTCGTCTGTTGCATCATAGCGCGTCTCGGCGCAATCGACCGATTCGCTCGATCCATTATTTTCGATTTACGGCTAAAATAAATTTTTCTAATTTTTTTCAATAACATATTCCTGCTTAAATAACTTTTTTACATAGGGATTAAGCATTTAGAACGATACATTGTTTAAAGTAAGGGCACTTTACTCTTGACATTTTACGGTTTTTTCAATTTTCTGAAAAATCCTATCATTAGATTTTTTTAAAAATACGATAATCTTGCTTAACTAACGTTTCTACATAGGGATTAAGCATTTAGAACGAAATCTAATGTCAGAAAATGGCACTTTACTCTTGACATTTTTCGGTTTTTTCAATTTTCTGGAAAATCCAATCATTAGATTTTTTTTAAAATACGATATTCTTGCTTAACTAACGTTTTTACATAGGGATTAAGCATTTAGAACGAAATCTAATGTAGGAAAATGGTACTTTACTCTTGATCGGTACGTTGGGACTTTGAAAATATTCGGGCGTACGCGGCGCGCTCGGCGCTTCGAACAGCTCCGGTGTCCCCATTATTTTCGATTTACGGCTAAAATAAATTTTTCTAATTTTTTTCAATAACATATTCCTGCTAAAATAACTTTTTTACATAGGGATTAAGCATTTAGAACGATACATTGTTTAAAATAAGGGCACTTTACTCTTGACATTTTACGGTTTTTTCAATTTTCTGAAAAATCCTATCATAAGATTTTTTTAAAAATACGATATTCTTGCTTAACTAACGTTTCTACATAGGGATTAAGCATTTAGAACGAAATCTAATGTCAGAAAATGGCACTTTACTCTTGACATTTTTCGGTTTTTTCAATTTTCTGGAAAATCCTATCATTAGATTTTTTTAAAAATACGATATTCTTGCTTAACTAACGTTTTTACATAGGGATTAAGCATTTAGAACGAAATCTAATGTAGGAAAATGGTACTTTACTCTTGATCGGTACGTTGGGACTTTGAAAATATTCGGGCGTTCCAATCGCTCGTCTGTTGCATCATAGCGCGTCTCGGCGCAATCGACCGATTCGCTCGATCCATTATTTTCGATTTACGGCTAAAATAAATTTTTCTAATTTTTTTCAATAACATATTCCTGCTTAAATAACTTTTTTACATAGGGATTAAGCATTTAGAACGATACATTGTTTAAAGTAAGGGCACTTTACTCTTGACATTTTACGGTTTTTTCAATTTTCTGAAAAATCCTATCATTAGATTTTTTTAAAAATACGATATTCTTGCTTAACTAACGTTTCTACATAGGGATTAAGCATTTAGAACGAAATCTAATGTCAGAAAATGGCACTTTACTCTTGACATTTTTCGGTTTTTTCAATTTTCTGGGAAATCCTATCATTAGATTTTTTTAAAAATACGATATTCTTGCTTAACTAACGTTTTTACATAGGGATTAAGCATTTAGAACGAAATCTAATGTAGGAAAATGGTACTTTACTCTTGATCGGTACGTTGGGACTTTGAAAATATTCGGGCGTTCCAATCGCTCGTCTGTTGCATCATAGCGCGTCTCGGCGCAATCGACCGATTCGCTCGATCCATTATTTTCGATTTACGGCTAAAATAAATTTTTCTAATTTTTTTCAATAACATATTCCTGCTTAAATAACTTTTTTACATAGGGATTAAGCATTTAGAACGATACATTGTTTAAAGTAAGGGCACTTTACTCTTGACATTTTACGGTTTTTTCAATTTTCTGAAAAATCCTATCATTAGATTTTTTTAAAAATACGATATTCTTGCTTAACTAACGTTTCTACATAGGGATTAAGCATTTAGAACGAAATCTAATGTCAGAAAATGGCACTTTACTCTTGACATTTTTCGGTTTTTTCAATTTTCTGGAAAATCCTATCATTAGATTTTTTTAAAAATACGATATTCTTGCTTAACTAACGTTTTTACATAGGGATTAAGCATTTAGAACGAAATCTAATGTAGGAAAATGGTACTTTACTCTTGATCGGTACGTTGGGACTTTGAAAATATTCGGGCGTTCCAATCGCTCGTCTGTTGCATCATAGCGCGTCTCGGCGCAATCGACCGATTCGCTCGATCCATTATTTTCGATTTACGGCTAAAATAAATTTTTCTAATTTTTTTCAATAACATATTCCTGCTAAAATAACTTTTTTACATAGGGATTAAGCATTTAGAACGATACATTGTTTAAAATAAGGGCACTTTACTCTTGACATTTTACGGTTTTTTCAATTTTCTGAAAAATCCTATCATTAGATTTTTTTAAAAATACGATATTCTTGCTTAACTAACGTTTCTACATAGGGATTAAGCATTTAGAACGAAATCTAATGTCAGAAAATGGCACTTTACTCTTGACATTTTTCGGTTTTTTCAATTTTCTGGAAAATCCTATCATTAGATTTTTTTAAAAATACGATATTCTTGCTTAACTAACGTTTTTACATAGGGATTAAGCATTTAGAACGAAATCTAATGTAGGAAAATGGTACTTTACTCTTGATCGGTACGTTGGGACTTTGAAAATATTCGGGCGTTCCAATCGCTCGTCTGTTGCATCATAGCGCGTCTCGGCGCAATCGACCGATTCGCTCGATCCATTATTTTCGATTTACGGCTAAAATAAATTTTTCTAATTTTTTTCAATAACATATTCCTGCTTAAATAACTTTTTTACATAGGGATTAAGCATTTAGAACGATACATTGTTTAAAGTAAGGGCACTTTACTCTTGACATTTTACGGTTTTTTCAATTTTCTGAAAAATCCTATCATTAGATTTTTTTAAAAATACGATATTCTTGCTTAACTAACGTTTCTACATAGGGATTAAGCATTTAGAACGAAATCTAATGTCAGAAAATGGCACTTTACTCTTGACATTTTTCGGTTTTTTCAATTTTCTGGGAAATCCTATCATTAGATTTTTTTAAAAATACGATATTCTTGCTTAACTAACGTTTTTACATAGGGATTAAGCATTTAGAACGAAATCTAATGTAGGAAAATGGTACTTTACTCTTGATCGGTACGTTGGGACTTTGAAAATATTCGGGCGTTCCAATCGCTCGTCTGTTGCATCATAGCGCGTCTCGGCGCAATCGACCGATTCGCTCGATCCATTATTTTCGATTTACGGCTAAAATAAATTTTTCTAATTTTTTTCAATAACATATTCCTGCTTAAATAACTTTTTTACATAGGGATTAAGCATTTAGAACGATACATTGTTTAAAGTAAGGGCACTTTACTCTTGACATTTTACGGTTTTTTCAATTTTCTGAAAAATCCTATCATTAGATTTTTTTAAAAATACGATATTCTTGCTTAACTAACGTTTCTACATAGGGATTAAGCATTTAGAACGAAATCTAATGTCAGAAAATGGCACTTTACTCTTGACATTTTTCGGTTTTTTCAATTTTCTGGAAAATCCTATCATTAGATTTTTTTTAAAATACGATATTCTTGCTTAACTAACGTTTTTACATAGGGATTAAGCATTTAGAACGAAATCTAATGTAGGAAAATGGTACTTTACTCTTGATCGGTACGTTGGGACTTTGAAAATATTCGGGCGTACGCGGCGCGCTCGGCGCTTCGAACAGCTCCGGTGTCCCCATTATTTTCGATTTACGGCTAAAATAAATTTTTCTAATTTTTTTCAATAACATATTCCTGCTAAAATAACTTTTTTACATAGGGATTAAGCATTTAGAACGATACATTGTTTAAAATAAGGGCACTTTACTCTTGACATTTTACGGTTTTTTCAATTTTCTGAAAAATCCTATCATTAGATTTTTTTAAAAATACGATATTCTTGCTTAACTAACGTTTCTACATAGGGATTAAGCATTTAGAACGAAATCTAATGTCAGAAAATGGCACTTTACTCTTGACATTTTTCGGTTTTTTCAATTTTCTGGGAAATCCTATCATTAGATTTTTTTAAAAATACGATATTCTTGCTTAACTAACGTTTTTACATAGGGATTAAGCATTTAGAACGAAATCTAATGTAGGAAAATGGTACTTTACTCTTGATCGGTACGTTGGGACTTTGAAAATATTCGGGCGTTCCAATCGCTCGTCTGTTGCATCATAGCGCGTCTCGGCGCAATCGACCGATTCGCTCGATCCATTATTTTCGATTTACGGCTAAAATAAATTTTTCTAATTTCTTTCAATAACATATTCCTGCTTAAATAACTTTTTTACATAGGGATTAAGCATTTAGAACGATACATTGTTTAAAATAAGGGCACTTTACTCTTGACATTTTACGGTTTTTTCAATTTTCTGAAAAATCCTATCATTAGATTTTTTTAAAAATACGATATTCTTGCTTAGCTAACGTTTCTACATAGGGATTAAGCATTTAGAACGAAATCTAATGTCAGAAAATGGCACTTTACTCTTGACATTTTTCGGTTTTTTCAATTTTCTGGAAAATCCTATCATTAGATTTTTTTAAAAATACGATATTCTTGCTTAACTAACGTTTTTACATAGGGATTAAGCATTTAGAACGAAATCTAATGTAGGAAAATGGTACTTTACTCTTGATCGGTACGTTGGGACTTTGAAAATATTCGGGCGTTCCAATCGCTCGTCTGTTGCATCATAGCGCGTCTCGGCGCAATCGACCGATTCGCTCGATCCATTATTTTCGATTTACGGCTAAAATAAATTTTTCTAATTTTTTTCAATAACATATTCCTGCTTAAATAACTTTTTTACATAGGGATTAAGCATTTAGAACGATACATTGTTTAAAGTAAGGGCACTTTACTCTTGACATTTTACGGTTTTTTCAATTTTCTGAAAAATCCTATCATTAGATTTTTTTAAAAATACGATAATCTTGCTTAACTAACGTTTCTACATAGGGATTAAGCATTTAGAACGAAATCTAATGTCAGAAAATGGCACTTTACTCTTGACATTTTTCGGTTTTTTCAATTTTCTGGAAAATCCTATCATTAGATTTTTTTTAAAATACGATATTCTTGCTTAACTAACGTTTTTACATAGGGATTAAGCATTTAGAACGAAATCTAATGTAGGAAAATGGTACTTTACTCTTGATCGGTACGTTGGGACTTTGAAAATATTCGGGCGTACGCGGCGCGCTCGGCGCTTCGAACAGCTCCGGTGTCCCCATTATTTTCGATTTACGGCTAAAATAAATTTTTCTAATTTTTTTCAATAACATATTCCTGCTAAAATAACTTTTTTACATAGGGATTAAGCATTTAGAACGATACATTGTTTAAAATAAGGGCACTTTACTCTTGACATTTTACGGTTTTTTCAATTTTCTGAAAAATCCTATCATTAGATTTTTTTAAAAATACGATATTCTTGCTTAACTAACGTTTCTACATAGGGATTAAGCATTTAGAACGAAATCTAATGTCAGAAAATGGCACTTTACTCTTGACATTTTTCGGTTTTTTCAATTTTCTGGAAAATCCTATCATTAGATTTTTTTAAAAATACGATATTCTTGCTTAACTAACGTTTTTACATAGGGATTAAGCATTTAGAACGAAATCTAATGTAGGAAAATGGTACTTTACTCTTGATCGGTACGTTGGGACTTTGAAAATATTCGGGCGTTCCAATCGCTCGTCTGTTGCATCATAGCGCGTCTCGGCGCAATCGACCGATTCGCTCGATCCATTATTTTCGATTTACGGCTAAAATAAATTTTTCTAATTTTTTTCAATAACATATTCCTGCTTAAATAACTTTTTTACATAGGGATTAAGCATTTAGAACGATACATTGTTTAAAGTAAGGGCACTTTACTCTTGACATTTTACGGTTTTTTCAATTTTCTGAAAAATCCTATCATTAGATTTTTTTAAAAATACGATAATCTTGCTTAACTAACGTTTCTACATAGGGATTAAGCATTTAGAACGAAATCTAATGTCAGAAAATGGCACTTTACTCTTGACATTTTTCGGTTTTTTCAATTTTCTGGAAAATCCTATCATTAGATTTTTTTTAAAATACGATATTCTTGCTTAACTAACGTTTTTACATAGGGATTAAGCATTTAGAACGAAATCTAATGTAGGAAAATGGTACTTTACTCTTGATCGGTACGTTGGGACTTTGAAAATATTCGGGCGTACGCGGCGCGCTCGGCGCTTCGAACAGCTCCGGTGTCCCCATTATTTTCGATTTACGGCTAAAATAAATTTTTCTAATTTTTTTCAATAACATATTCCTGCTAAAATAACTTTTTTACATAGGGATTAAGCATTTAGAACGATACATTGTTTAAAATAAGGGCACTTTACTCTTGACATTTTACGGTTTTTTCAATTTTCTGAAAAATCCTATCATTAGATTTTTTTAAAAATACGATATTCTTGCTTAACTAACGTTTCTACATAGGGATTAAGCATTTAGAACGAAATCTAATGTCAGAAAATGGCACTTTACTCTTGACATTTTTCGGTTTTTTCAATTTTCTGGGAAATCCTATCATTAGATTTTTTTAAAAATACGATATTCTTGCTTAACTAACGTTTTTACATAGGGATTAAGCATTTAGAACGAAACCTAATGTAGGAAAATGGTACTTTACTCTTGATCGGTACGTTGGGACTTTGAAAATATTCGGGCGTTCCAATCGCTCGTCTGTTGCATCATAGCGCGTCTCGGCGCAATCGACCGATTCGCTCGATCCATTATTTTCGATTTACGGCTAAAATAAATTTTTCTAATTTTTTTCAATAACATATTCCTGCTTAAATAACTTTTTTACATAGGGATTAAGCATTTAGAACGATACATTGTTTAAAATAAGGGCACTTTACTCTTGACATTTTACGGTTTTTTCAATTTTCTGAAAAATCCTATCATTAGATTTTTTTAAAAATACGATATTCTTGCTTAACTAACGTTTCTACATAGGGATTAAGCATTTAGAACGAAATCTAATGTCAGAAAATGGCACTTTACTCTTGACATTTTTCGGTTTTTTCAATTTTCTGGAAAATCCTATCATTAGATTTTTTTAAAAATACGATATTCTTGCTTAACTAACGTTTTTACATAGGGATTAAGCATTTAGAACGAAATCTAATGTAGGAAAATGGTACTTTACTCTTGATCGGTACGTTGGGACTTTGAAAATATTCGGGCGTTCCAATCGCTCGTCTGTTGCATCATAGCGCGTCTCGGCGCAATCGACCGATTCGCTCGATCCATTATTTTCGATTTACGGCTAAAATAAATTTTTCTAATTTTTTTCAATAACATATTCCTGCTTAAATAACTTTTTTACATAGGGATTAAGCATTTAGAACGATACATTGTTTAAAATAAGGGCACTTTACTCTTGACATTTTACGGTTTTTTCAATTTTCTGAAAAATCCTATCATTAGATTTTTTTAAAAATACGATATTCTTGCTTAACTAACGTTTCTACATAGGGATTAAGCATTTAGAACGAAATCTAATGTCAGAAAATGGCACTTTACTCTTGACATTTTTCGGTTTTTTCAATTTTCTGGAAAATCCTATCATTAGATTTTTTTAAAAATACGATATTCTTGCTTAACTAACGTTTTTACATAGGGATTAAGCATTTAGAACGAAATCTAATGTAGGAAAATGGTACTTTACTCTTGATCGGTACGTTGGGACTTTGAAAATATTCGGGCGTTCCAATCGCTCGTCTGTTGCATCATAGCGCGTCTCGGCGCAATCGACCGATTCGCTCGATCCATTATTTTCGATTTACGGCTAAAATAAATTTTTCTAATTTTTTTCAATAACATATTCCTGCTTAAATAACTTTTTTACATAGGGATTAAGCATTTAGAACGATACATTGTTTAAAGTAAGGGCACTTTACTCTTGACATTTTACGGTTTTTTCAATTTTCTGAAAAATCCTATCATTAGATTTTTTTAAAAATACGATATTCTTGCTTAACTAACGTTTCTACATAGGGATTAAGCATTTAGAACGAAATCTAATGTCAGAAAATGGCACTTTACTCTTGACATTTTTCGGTTTTTTCAATTTTCTGGGAAATCCTATCATTAGATTTTTTTAAAAATACGATATTCTTGCTTAACTAACGTTTTTACATAGGGATTAAGCATTTAGAACGAAACCTAATGTAGGAAAATGGTACTTTACTCTTGATCGGTACGTTGGGACTTTGAAAATATTCGGGCGTACGCGGCGCGCTCGGCGCTTCGAACAGCTCCGGTGTCCCCATTATTTTCGATTTACGGCTAAAATAAATTTTTCTAATTTTTTTCAATAACATATTCCTGCTAAAATAACTTTTTTACATAGGGATTAAGCATTTAGAACGATACATTGTTTAAAGTAAGGGCACTTTACTCTTGACATTTTACGGTTTTTTCAATTTTCTGAAAAATCCTATCATTAGATTTTTTTAAAAATACGATATTCTTGCTTAACTAACGTTTCTACATAGGGATTAAGCATTTAGAACGAAATCTAATGTCAGAAAATGGCACTTTACTCTTGACATTTTTCGGTTTTTTCAATTTTCTGGAAAATCCTATCATTAGATTTTTTTAAAAATACGATATTCTTGCTTAACTAACGTTTTTACATAGGGATTAAGCATTTAGAACGAAATCTAATGTAGGAAAATGGTACTTTACTCTTGATCGGTACGTTGGGACTTAGAAAATATTCGGCCGTACGCGGCGCGTCTCGGCGCTTCGAACAGCTCCGGTGTCCCCATTATTTTCGATTTACGGCTAAAATAAATTTTTCTAATTTTTTTCAATTACATATTCTTGCTTAGATAACTTTTTTACATAGGGATTAAGCATTTAGAACGACATATTGTTTAAAATAATGGTACTTTACTCTTGTGATTTTTCGGTTTTTTTTGATTATTTTGAAAAATAAATTTTTGTAATTTTTTTAAATACGATATTCGTGATCAGTGAACGATTTCACATATGGATTAAGCATTTAGAATCGTGCGGAAGCGTTATTAAAAAAGTTTACTCGATGCGATGGGACTTTGAAAAGTTTGTGAAAATTTTCATATTGGGAAAAAATGTGTAATTTTTTGTCTAGTTTACGGTAATGTAATTTATTTTAATGTTTACTATAAATTTTTTTTTCGTTCGTTCACGCGCTATGTTA
>NW_027476927.1:42500-45000 GCF_051020955.1 Megalopta genalis | reverse complement strand
GAGTAGGAGGGTCGCGACGGTGTGCGCAGAAGGGTCTGGGCGTGAGCCTGCCTGGAGCCGCCGTCGGCGCAGATCTTGGTGGTAGTAGCAAATACTCCAGCGAGGCCCTGGAGGACTGACGTGGAGAAGGGTTTCGTGTGAACAGCCGTTGCACACGAGTCAGTCGATCCTAAGCCCTAAGAGAAATCCTATGTAGATGAGGTGTCCTAAGACGTTAAACACTTGTAAAAAAAACGCAGCTATTTTATTATTTTTTTTATTATTATATAAATCGCAGCATATTTTGTTATTATATACATGCACAAAAAACACCCATTGGGCGAAAGGGAATCCGGTTTCTATTCCGGAACCCGGCAGCGGAACCGCATACCATTCGGGCCCTCGTAAGAGTGTTCGTCGGGGTAACCCAAAATGACCTGGAGACGCCGTCGGGAGATCCGGGGAGAGTTTTCTTTTCTGTATAAGCGTTCGAGTTCCCTGGAAACCTCTAGCAGGGAGATAGGGTTTGGAACGCGAAGAGCACCGCAGTTGCGGCGGTGTCCGGATCATCCCCTCGGACCTTGAAAATCCAGGAGAGGGCCACGTGGAGGTGTCGCGCCGGTTCGTACCCATATCCGCAGCAGGTCTCCAAGGTAAAGAGCCTCTAGTCGATAGATTAATGTAGGTAAGGGAAGTCGGCAAATTGGATCCGTAACTTCGGGATAAGGATTGGCTCTGAGGAGCGGGGCGTGTCGGGCTTGGTCGGGAAGCGGGTCTGGCTGACGTGCCGGGCCTGGGCGAGGTGAACGGCTCTCGTGGCTGGGATCCGAGCTCGGTCCCGTGCCTTGGCCTCCCGCGGATCTTCCTTGCTGCGAGGCTTCCGTGGCGTTTCCCATCGGTGCGGTCGTCCTCTTCGGCCGCCATTCAACGCTCAGCTCAGAACTGGCACGGACTAGGGGAATCCGACTGTCTAATTAAAACAAAGCATTGCGATGGCCCCCACGGGTGTTGACGCAATGTGATTTCTGCCCAGTGCTCTGAATGTCAACGTGAAGAAATTCAAAAAAGCGCGGGTAAACGGCGGGAGTAACTATGACTCTCTTAAGGTAGCCAAATGCCTCGTCATCTAATTAGTGACGCGCATGAATGGATTAACGAGATTCCCATCTGTCCCTATCTACTGGCGGTGGCGGTCTGTGGCCACCCAGGGCGGGAGATAACCCCCGAACTAGCCCTCGCGTAGGAGGGTTGATCGGCCGAGTCGATGGGTGTATCGGCGATGAAGGCATTAGAGACCGTCAGTGCGTCGTACATGTAGTACTTCGCATAATGGCGAGGCCCTGATTTAGCATACGGGCTGTGGCGTGTTCTTTGTACAGCACTGTATGTGCTGTATGACTTCCGACTGGGGAACTGTTGTCACTCGTGGCATCAGTTCCCCAGTTTACGTTAAACGGTTTTTCAGACCGTTTTTCGTGGGCGGAACACGCCACTAGACAACACTCCGCTGGGCTCAGGAATACATGGGATGCAATCAATCCCCTGGGCAACCCAGGCCGCAAGGGGCAAACGTGCCCTAGCCACACTTGAGCCTCCACGAAAAAGGTACCGCTGGATAGCTCGTGTTCTTAAATACGCAGCGAACTGAACGAAGTGTGGTGGAGAGGAAGAGGCAGCCTCTCCGACTGCTGTCTCCCACGTGTTTGCCGTGCGTGGCGACCCTTGTCGTCGGAAAAGAGGATCCTGGGATCTGAGGGGGCCCTCTCCTGCGGGTGAGACGTCCCCAACACGTACCTTTGGCCTCTGCTTCGGCTAGATGGGCGGCTGGACGAGAAAAGCAGCCCTGGTCCAGTCAATCGGCTTGGAACGACCACACGCTTCGGGCAAGTGGGTTCTGCTGGGCGAGGACGCGGGCTGGGTAAGGAAACCGACCCAGCCAGCAGACTATATTCGGTGCGTAGCCCTAACTCAGCCTTTGGCGGGTTCCAAATTGTGTGGGTCGGTGGTGGCCGGGGAGCGCACTGGATGAAAGACCAAGACACATTATGGGTCTTAATAAAATTAATGAACAAAAAACTAAGCGTCCAAAGACGACGGGTCCAGCTCCTACTCGGAGTGAAGCCGTCGCCGCAGACGCGGGAACTGCAAATGCAGCTGTCAGTCCCCCCGCGTCTGTGAGAAAGACAAGATCCGGGAAGGTGATTAATATCGCCAATCCTCGTGTGATCTTGCAAAGATGTGTGACTCCCACGCGAGCGGTCTCGGTGAAAACCGAGCCCACGGTAGAAGGTACGCCGGACACCGGTAACGTGGAAGTAATCGAACGAGTCGGAGACACGTCACTCGTGAAGGTGCAGTCGGCACCCGAGCGTGTCGAGGACCCTACTGGTGACGGTTGGCAAACCGTCACCAAAAAGTCAAAGCGAGCCAAGCCGGGCGCACCCACCGGCAAGGCCGCAGTAAACCGGGCCAGGAGACCGAAGGGGACGTTCTCCGGGCAGAAGGTACGGCCTCTCGATCT
>NW_027476927.1:32500-37500 GCF_051020955.1 Megalopta genalis | reverse complement strand
TTAATTAAACTCCCATTAGTTTGCCGGGAAACATCGATTCTTCCGATCTAGAAAGAGACAGAGATAGACGATCCGCGTTATGTTAAATATTTCAAGGTTCCCGATTCCACAAAATTATAAAAAGTATACGGCTGTGTAGCAGGGATCAAAACGAGTAATTTCGTGTATAAAGTTTAATTAATATCCCATTAGTTTGCCGGGAAACATCGATTCTTCCGATCTAGAAAGAGACAGAGACAGTCGATCCGCGTTATGATAAATATTTCAAGGTTCCCAATTCCACAAAATTATAAAAAGTATACGGCTGTGTAGCGGGGATCAAAACGAGTAATTTCATGTATAAAGTTTAATTAATCTCCCAATAGTTTGCCGGGAAACATCGATTCTTCCGATCTAGAAAGAGACAGAGATAGACGATCCGCGTTATGTTAAATATTTCAAGGTTCCCGATTCCACAAAATTATAAAAAGTATACGGCTGTGTAGCGGGGATCAAAACGAGTAATTTCATGTATAAAGTTTAATTAATCTCCCAATAGTTTGCCGGGAAACATCGATTATTCCGATCTAGAAAGAGACAGAGACAGTCGATCCGCGTTATGTTAAATATTTCAAGGTTACCGATTCCATAAAATTATAAAAAGTATACGGCTGTGTAGCGGGGATCAAAACGAGTAATTTCATGTATAAAGTTTAATTAAACTCCCAATAGTTTGCCGGGAAACATCGATTATTCCGATCTAGAAAGAGACAGAGACAGTCGATCCGCGTTATGTTAAATATTTCAAGGTTCCCGATTCCACAAAATTATAAAAAGTATACGGCTGTGTAGCGGGGATCAAAACGAGTAATTTCGTGTATAAAGTTTAATTAAACTCCCATTAGTTTGCCGGGAAACATCGATTCTTCCGATCTAGAAAGAGACAGAGATAGACGATCCGCGTTATGTTAAATATTTCAAGGTTCCCGATTCCACAAAATTATAAAAAGTATACGGCTGTGTAGCGGGGATCAAAACGAGTAATTTCATGTATAAAGTTTAATTAATCTCCCAATAGTTTGCCGGGAAACATCGATTATTCCGATCTAGAAAGAGACAGAGACAGTCGATCCGCGTTATGTTAAATATTTCAAGGTTACCGATTCCATAAAATTATAAAAAGTATACGGCTGTGTAGCGGGGATCAAAACGAGTAATTTCATGTATAAAGTTTAATTAAACTCCCAATAGTTTGCCGGGAAACATCGATTATTCCGATCTAGAAAGAGACAGAGACAGTCGATCCGCGTTATGTTAAATATTTCAAGGTTCCCGATTCCACAAAATTATAAAAAGTATACGGCTGTGTAGCGGGGATCAAAACGAGTAATTTCGTGTATAAAGTTTAATTAAACTCCCATTAGTTTGCCGGGAAACATCGATTCTTCCGATCTAGAAAGAGACAGAGATAGACGATCCGCGTTATGTTAAATATTTCAAGGTTCCCGATTCCACAAAATTATAAAAAGTATACGGCTGTGTAGCGGGGATCAAAACGAGTAATTTCATGTATAAAGTTTAATTAATCTCCCAATAGTTTGCCGGGAAACATCGATTATTCCGATCTAGAAAGAGACAGAGACAGTCGATCCGCGTTATGTTAAATATTTCAAGGTTACCGATTCCATAAAATTATAAAAAGTATACGGCTGTGTAGCGGGGATCAAAACGAGTAATTTCATGTATAAAGTTTAATTAAACTCCCAATAGTTTGCCAGGAAACATCGATTATTCCGATCTAGAAAGAGACAGAGACAGTCGATCCGCGTTATGTTAAATATTTCAAGGTTCCCGATTCCACAAAATTATAAAAAGTATACGGCTGTGTAGCGGGGATCAAAACGAGTAATTTCGTGTATAAAGTTTAATTAAACTCCCATTAGTTTGCCGGGAAACATCGATTCTTCCGATCTAGAAAGAGACAGAGACAGTCGATCCGCGTTATGATAAATATTGCAAGGTTCCCGATTCCACAAAATTATAAAAAGTATACGGCTGTGTAGCGGGGATCAAAACGAGTAATTTCGTGTATAAAGTTTAATTAATATCCCATTACTTTGCCGGGAAACATCAATACTTCGATCGCGCGAGAGAGACAGAGAAACGAACAGTCTTTTTTTCGATTTACGGCTAAAATAAATTTTTCTCATTTTATTCAATAACATATTCTTGCTTAGATAACTTTTTTACATAGGGATTAAGCATTTAGAACGATATAATGTTTAAAATAAGGGCACTTTACTCTTGACATTTTACGGTTTTTTCAATTTTCTGAAAAATCCTATCATTAGATTTTTTTAAAAATACGATATTCTTGCTTAGCTAACGTTTCTACATAGGGATTAAGCATTTAGAACGAAATCTAATGTCAGAAAATGGCACTTTACTCTTGACATTTTTCGGTTTTTTCAATTTTCTGGGAAATCCTATCATTAGATTTTTTTAAAAATACGATATTCTTGCTTAACTAACGTTTTTACATAGGGATTAAGCATTTAGAACGAAACCTAATGTAGGAAAATGGTACTTTACTCTTGATCGGTACGTTGGGACTTTGAAAATATTCGGGCGTACGCGGCGCGCTCGGCGCTTCGAACAGCTCCGGTGTCCCCATTATTTTCGATTTACGGCTAAAATAAATTTTTCTAATTTTTTTCAATAACATATTCCTGCTAAAATAACTTTTTTACATAGGGATTAAGCATTTAGAACGATACATTGTTTAAAATAAGGGCACTTTACTCTTGACATTTTACGGTTTTTTCAATTTTCTGAAAAATCCTATCATTAGATTTTTTTAAAAATACGATATTCTTGCTTAACTAACGTTTCTACATAGGGATTAAGAATTTAGAACGAAATCTAATGTCAGAAAATGGCACTTTACTCTTGACATTTTTCGGTTTTTTCAATTTTCTGGAAAATCCTATCATTAGATTTTTTTAAAAATACGATATTCTTGCTTAACTAACGTTTTTACATAGGGATTAAGCATTTAGAACGAAATCTAATGTAGGAAAATGGTACTTTACTCTTGATCGGTACGTTGGGACTTTGAAAATATTCGGGCGTTCCAATCGCTCGTCTGTTGCATCATAGCGCGTCTCGGCGCAATCGACCGATTCGCTCGATCCATTATTTTCGATTTACGGCTAAAATAAATTTTTCTAATTTCTTTCAATAACATATTCCTGCTTAAATAACTTTTTTACATAGGGATTAAGCATTTAGAACGATACATTGTTTAAAGTAAGGGCACTTTACTCTTGACATTTTACGGTTTTTTCAATTTTCTGAAAAATCCTATCATTAGATTTTTTTAAAAATACGATATTCTTGCTTAACTAACGTTTCTACATAGGGATTAAGCATTTAGAACGAAATCTAATGTCAGAAAATGGCACTTTACTCTTGACATTTTTCGGTTTTTTCAATTTTCTGGAAAATCCTATCATTAGATTTTTTTAAAAATACGATATTCTTGCTTAACTAACGTTTTTACATAGGGATTAAGCATTTAGAACGAAATCTAATGTAGGAAAATGGTACTTTACTCTTGATCGGTACGTTGGGACTTTGAAAATATTCGGGCGTTCCAATCGCTCGTCTGTTGCATCATAGCGCGTCTCGGCGCAATCGACCGATTCGCTCGATCCATTATTTTCGATTTACGGCTAAAATAAATTTTTCTAATTTCTTTCAATAACATATTCCTGCTTAAATAACTTTTTTACATAGGGATTAAGCATTTAGAACGATACATTGTTTAAAGTAAGGGCACTTTACTCTTGACATTTTACGGTTTTTTCAATTTTCTGATAAATCCTATCATTAGATTTTTTTAAAAATACGATATTCTTGCTTAACTAACGTTTCTACATAGGGATTAAGCATTTAGAACGAAATCTAATGTCAGAAAATGGCACTTTACTCTTGACATTTTTCGGTTTTTTCAATTTTCTGGAAAATCCTATCATTAGATTTTTTTAAAAATACGATATTCTTGCTTAACTAACGTTTTTACATAGGGATTAAGCATTTAGAACGAAATCTAATGTAGGAAAATGGTACTTTACTCTTGATCGGTACGTTGGGACTTTGAAAATATTCGGGCGTTCCAATCGCTCGTCTGTTGCATCATAGCGCGTCTCGGCGCAATCGACCGATTCGCTCGATCCATTATTTTCGATTTACGGCTAAAATAAATTTTTCTAATTTTTTTCAATAACATATTCCTGCTTAAATAACTTTTTTACATAGGGATTAAGCATTTAGAACGATACATTGTTTAAAGTAAGGGCACTTTACTCTTGACATTTTACGGTTTTTTCAATTTTCTGAAAAATCCTATCATTAGATTTTTTTAAAAATACGATATTCTTGCTTAACTAACGTTTCTACATAGGGATTAAGCATTTAGAACGAAATCTAATGTCAGAAAATGGCACTTTACTCTTGACATTTTTCGGTTTTTTCAATTTTCTGGGAAATCCTATCATTAGATTTTTTTAAAAATACGATATTCTTGCTTAACTAACGTTTTTACATAGGGATTAAGCATTTAGAACGAAACCTAATGTAGGAAAATGGTACTTTACTCTTGATCGGTACGTTGGGACTTTGAAAATATTCGGGCGTACGCGGCGCGCTCGGCGCTTCGAACAGCTCCGGTGTCCCCATTATTTTCGATTTACGGCTAAAATAAATTTTTCTAATTTTTTTCAATAACATATTCCTGCTAAAATAACTTTTTTACATAGGGATTAAGCATTTAGAACGATACATTGTTTAAAATAAGGGCACTTTACTCTTGACATTTTACGGTTTTTTCAATTTTCTGAAAAATCCTATCATTAGATTTTTTTAAAAATACGATATTCTTGCTTAACTAACGTTTCTACATAGGGATTAAGCATTTAGAACGAAATCTAATGTCAGAAAATGGCACTTTACTCTTGACA
>NW_027476927.1:2500-20000 GCF_051020955.1 Megalopta genalis | reverse complement strand
TTCATGTATAAAGTTTAATTAATCTCCCAATAGTTTGCCGGGAAACATCGATTCTTCCGATCTAGAAAGAGACAGAGATAGACGATCCGCGTTATGTTAAATATTTCAAGGTTCCCGATTCCACAAAATTATAAAAAGTATACGGCTGTGTAGCGGGGATCAAAACGAGTAATTTCATGTATAAAGTTTAATTAATCTCCCAATAGTTTGCCGGGAAACATCGATTATTCCGATCTAGAAAGAGACAGAGACAGTCGATCCGCGTTATGTTAAATATTTCAAGGTTACCGATTCCATAAAATTATAAAAAGTATACGGCTGTGTAGCGGGGATCAAAACGAGTAATTTCATGTATAAAGTTTAATTAAACTCCCAATAGTTTGCCGGGAAACATCGATTATTCCGATCTAGAAAGAGACAGAGACAGTCGATCCGCGTTATGTTAAATATTTCAAGGTTCCCGATTCCACAAAATTATAAAAAGTATACGGCTGTGTAGCGGGGATCAAAACGAGTAATTTCGTGTATAAAGTTTAATTAAACTCCCATTAGTTTGCCGGGAAACATCGATTCTTCCGATCTAGAAAGAGACAGAGATAGACGATCCGCGTTATGTTAAATATTTCAAGGTTCCCGATTCCACAAAATTATAAAAAGTATACGGCTGTGTAGCGGGGATCAAAACGAGTAATTTCATGTATAAAGTTTAATTAATCTCCCAATAGTTTGCCGGGAAACATCGATTATTCCGATCTAGAAAGAGACAGAGACAGTCGATCCGCGTTATGTTAAATATTTCAAGGTTACCGATTCCATAAAATTATAAAAAGTATACGGCTGTGTAGCGGGGATCAAAACGAGTAATTTCATGTATAAAGTTTAATTAAACTCCCAATAGTTTGCCGGGAAACATCGATTATTCCGATCTAGAAAGAGACAGAGACAGTCGATCCGCGTTATGTTAAATATTTCAAGGTTCCCGATTCCACAAAATTATAAAAAGTATACGGCTGTGTAGCGGGGATCAAAACGAGTAATTTCGTGTATAAAGTTTAATTAAACTCCCATTAGTTTGCCGGGAAACATCGATTCTTCCGATCTAGAAAGAGACAGAGATAGACGATCCGCGTTATGTTAAATATTTCAAGGTTCCCGATTCCACAAAATTATAAAAAGTATACGGCTGTGTAGCGGGGATCAAAACGAGTAATTTCATGTATAAAGTTTAATTAATCTCCCAATAGTTTGCCGGGAAACATCGATTATTCCGATCTAGAAAGAGACAGAGACAGTCGATCCGCGTTATGTTAAATATTTCAAGGTTACCGATTCCATAAAATTATAAAAAGTATACGGCTGTGTAGCGGGGATCAAAACGAGTAATTTCATGTATAAAGTTTAATTAAACTCCCAATAGTTTGCCAGGAAACATCGATTATTCCGATCTAGAAAGAGACAGAGACAGTCGATCCGCGTTATGTTAAATATTTCAAGGTTCCCGATTCCACAAAATTATAAAAAGTATACGGCTGTGTAGCGGGGATCAAAACGAGTAATTTCGTGTATAAAGTTTAATTAAACTCCCATTAGTTTGCCGGGAAACATCGATTCTTCCGATCTAGAAAGAGACAGAGACAGTCGATCCGCGTTATGATAAATATTGCAAGGTTCCCGATTCCACAAAATTATAAAAAGTATACGGCTGTGTAGCGGGGATCAAAACGAGTAATTTCGTGTATAAAGTTTAATTAATATCCCATTACTTTGCCGGGAAACATCAATACTTCGATCGCGCGAGAGAGACAGAGAAACGAACAGTCTTTTTTTCGATTTACGGCTAAAATAAATTTTTCTCATTTTATTCAATAACATATTCTTGCTTAGATAACTTTTTTACATAGGGATTAAGCATTTAGAACGATATAATGTTTAAAATAAGGGCACTTTACTCTTGACATTTTACGGTTTTTTCAATTTTCTGAAAAATCCTATCATTAGATTTTTTTAAAAATACGATATTCTTGCTTAGCTAACGTTTCTACATAGGGATTAAGCATTTAGAACGAAATCTAATGTCAGAAAATGGCACTTTACTCTTGACATTTTTCGGTTTTTTCAATTTTCTGGGAAATCCTATCATTAGATTTTTTTAAAAATACGATATTCTTGCTTAACTAACGTTTTTACATAGGGATTAAGCATTTAGAACGAAACCTAATGTAGGAAAATGGTACTTTACTCTTGATCGGTACGTTGGGACTTTGAAAATATTCGGGCGTACGCGGCGCGCTCGGCGCTTCGAACAGCTCCGGTGTCCCCATTATTTTCGATTTACGGCTAAAATAAATTTTTCTAATTTTTTTCAATAACATATTCCTGCTAAAATAACTTTTTTACATAGGGATTAAGCATTTAGAACGATACATTGTTTAAAATAAGGGCACTTTACTCTTGACATTTTACGGTTTTTTCAATTTTCTGAAAAATCCTATCATTAGATTTTTTTAAAAATACGATATTCTTGCTTAACTAACGTTTCTACATAGGGATTAAGAATTTAGAACGAAATCTAATGTCAGAAAATGGCACTTTACTCTTGACATTTTTCGGTTTTTTCAATTTTCTGGAAAATCCTATCATTAGATTTTTTTAAAAATACGATATTCTTGCTTAACTAACGTTTTTACATAGGGATTAAGCATTTAGAACGAAATCTAATGTAGGAAAATGGTACTTTACTCTTGATCGGTACGTTGGGACTTTGAAAATATTCGGGCGTTCCAATCGCTCGTCTGTTGCATCATAGCGCGTCTCGGCGCAATCGACCGATTCGCTCGATCCATTATTTTCGATTTACGGCTAAAATAAATTTTTCTAATTTCTTTCAATAACATATTCCTGCTTAAATAACTTTTTTACATAGGGATTAAGCATTTAGAACGATACATTGTTTAAAGTAAGGGCACTTTACTCTTGACATTTTACGGTTTTTTCAATTTTCTGAAAAATCCTATCATTAGATTTTTTTAAAAATACGATATTCTTGCTTAACTAACGTTTCTACATAGGGATTAAGCATTTAGAACGAAATCTAATGTCAGAAAATGGCACTTTACTCTTGACATTTTTCGGTTTTTTCAATTTTCTGGAAAATCCTATCATTAGATTTTTTTAAAAATACGATATTCTTGCTTAACTAACGTTTTTACATAGGGATTAAGCATTTAGAACGAAATCTAATGTAGGAAAATGGTACTTTACTCTTGATCGGTACGTTGGGACTTTGAAAATATTCGGGCGTTCCAATCGCTCGTCTGTTGCATCATAGCGCGTCTCGGCGCAATCGACCGATTCGCTCGATCCATTATTTTCGATTTACGGCTAAAATAAATTTTTCTAATTTCTTTCAATAACATATTCCTGCTTAAATAACTTTTTTACATAGGGATTAAGCATTTAGAACGATACATTGTTTAAAGTAAGGGCACTTTACTCTTGACATTTTACGGTTTTTTCAATTTTCTGATAAATCCTATCATTAGATTTTTTTAAAAATACGATATTCTTGCTTAACTAACGTTTTTACATAGGGATTAAGCATTTAGAACGAAATCTAATGTAGGAAAATGGTACTTTACTCTTGATCGGTACGTTGGGACTTTGAAAATATTCGGGCGTTCCAATCGCTCGTCTGTTGCATCATAGCGCGTCTCGGCGCAATCGACCGATTCGCTCGATCCATTATTTTCGATTTACGGCTAAAATAAATTTTTCTAATTTTTTTCAATAACATATTCCTGCTTAAATAACTTTTTTACATAGGGATTAAGCATTTAGAACGATACATTGTTTAAAATAAGGGCACTTTACTCTTGACATTTTACGGTTTTTTCAATTTTCTGAAAAATCCTATCATTAGATTTTTTTAAAAATACGATATTCTTGCTTAACTAACGTTTCTACATAGGGATTAAGCATTTAGAACGAAATCTAATGTCAGAAAATGGCACTTTACTCTTGACATTTTTCGGTTTTTTCAATTTTCTGGGAAATCCTATCATTAGATTTTTTTAAAAATACGATATTCTTGCTTAACTAACGTTTTTACATAGGGATTAAGCATTTAGAACGAAATCTAATGTAGGAAAATGGTACTTTACTCTTGATCGGTACGTTGGGACTTTGAAAATATTCGGGCGTTCCAATCGCTCGTCTGTTGCATCATAGCGCGTCTCGGCGCAATCGACCGATTCGCTCGATCCATTATTTTCGATTTACGGCTAAAATAAATTTTTCTCATTTTATTCAATAACATATTCTTGCTTAAATAACTTTTTTACATAGGGATTAAGCATTTAGAACGATACATTGTTTAAAATAAGGGCACTTTACTCTTGACATTTTACGGTTTTTTCAATTTTCTGAAAAATCCTATCATTAGATTTTTTTAAGAATACGATATTCTTGCTTAACTAACGTTTCTACATAGGGATTAAGCATTTAGAACGAAATCTAATGTCAGAAAATGGCACTTTACTCTTGACATTTTTCGGTTTTTTCAATTTTCTGGAAAATCCTATCATTAGATTTTTTTAAAAATACGATATTCTTGCTTAACTAACGTTTTTACATAGGGATTAAGTATTTAGAACGAAATCTAATGTAGGAAAATGGTACTTTACTCTTGATCGGTACGTTGGGACTTTGAAAATATTCGGGCGTACGCGGCGCGCTCGGCGCTTCGAACAGCTCCGGTGTCCCCATTATTTTCGATTTACGGCTAAAATAAATTTTTCTAATTTTTTTCAATAACATATTCCTGCTAAAATAACTTTTTTACATAGGGATTAAGCATTTAGAACGATACATTGTTTAAAATAAGGGCACTTTACTCTTGACATTTTACGGTTTTTTCAATTTTCTGAAAAATCCTATCATTAGATTTTTTTAAAAATACGATATTCTTGCTTAGCTAACGTTTCTACATAGGGATTAAGCATTTAGAACGAAATCTAATGTCAGAAAATGGCACTTTACTCTTGACATTTTTCGGTTTTTTCAATTTTCTGGGAAATCCTATCATTAGATTTTTTTAAAAATACGATATTCTTGCTTAACTAACGTTTTTACATAGGGATTAAGCATTTAGAACGAAACCTAATGTAGGAAAATGGTACTTTACTCTTGATCGGTACGTTGGGACTTTGAAAATATTCGGGCGTACGCGGCGCGCTCGGCGCTTCGAACAGCTCCGGTGTCCCCATTATTTTCGATTTACGGCTAAAATAAATTTTTCTAATTTTTTTCAATAACATATTCCTGCTAAAATAACTTTTTTACATAGGGATTAAGCATTTAGAACGATACATTGTTTAAAATAAGGGCACTTTACTCTTGACATTTTACGGTTTTTTCAATTTTCTGAAAAATCCTATCATTAGATTTTTTTAAAAATACGATATTCTTGCTTAACTAACGTTTCTACATAGGGATTAAGCATTTAGAACGAAATCTAATGTCAGAAAATGGCACTTTACTCTTGACATTTTTCGGTTTTTTCAATTTTCTGGAAAATCCTATCATTAGATTTTTTTAAAAATACGATATTCTTGCTTAACTAACGTTTTTACATAGGGATTAAGCATTTAGAACGAAATCTAATGTAGGAAAATGGTACTTTACTCTTGATCGGTACGTTGGGACTTTGAAAATATTCGGGCGTTCCAATCGCTCGTCTGTTGCATCATAGCGCGTCTCGGCGCAATCGACCGATTCGCTCGATCCATTATTTTCGATTTACGGCTAAAATAAATTTTTCTAATTTCTTTCAATAACATATTCCTGCTTAAATAACTTTTTTACATAGGGATTAAGCATTTAGAACGATACATTGTTTAAAGTAAGGGCACTTTACTCTTGACATTTTACGGTTTTTTCAATTTTCTGAAAAATCCTATCATTAGATTTTTTTAAAAATACGATATTCTTGCTTAACTAACGTTTCTACATAGGGATTAAGCATTTAGAACGAAATCTAATGTCAGAAAATGGCACTTTACTCTTGACATTTTTCGGTTTTTTCAATTTTCTGGAAAATCCTATCATTAGATTTTTTTAAAAATACGATATTCTTGCTTAACTAACGTTTTTACATAGGGATTAAGCATTTAGAACGAAATCTAATGTAGGAAAATGGTACTTTACTCTTGATCGGTACGTTGGGACTTTGAAAATATTCGGGCGTTCCAATCGCTCGTCTGTTGCATCATAGCGCGTCTCGGCGCAATCGACCGATTCGCTCGATCCATTATTTTCGATTTACGGCTAAAATAAATTTTTCTAATTTCTTTCAATAACATATTCCTGCTTAAATAACTTTTTTACATAGGGATTAAGCATTTAGAACGATACATTGTTTAAAGTAAGGGCACTTTACTCTTGACATTTTACGGTTTTTTCAATTTTCTGAAAAATCCTATCATTAGATTTTTTTAAAAATACGATATTCTTGCTTAACTAACGTTTCTACATAGGGATTAAGCATTTAGAACGAAATCTAATGTCAGAAAATGGCACTTTACTCTTGACATTTTTCGGTTTTTTCAATTTTCTGGGAAATACTATCATTAGATTTTTTTAAAAATACGATATTCTTGCTTAACTAACGTTTTTACATAGGGATTAAGCATTTAGAACGAAACCTAATGTAGGAAAATGGTACTTTACTCTTGATCGGTACGTTGGGACTTTGAAAATATTCGGGCGTTCCAATCGCTCGTCTGTTGCATCATAGCGCGTCTCGGCGCAATCGACCGATTCGCTCGATCCATTATTTTCGATTTACGGCTAAAATAAATTTTTCTAATTTTTTTCAATAACATATTCCTGCTTAAATAACTTTTTTACATAGGGATTAAGCATTTAGAACGATACATTGTTTAAAGTAAGGGCACTTTACTCTTGACATTTTACGGTTTTTTCAATTTTCTGAAAAATCCTATCATTAGATTTTTTTAAAAATACGATATTCTTGCTTAACTAACGTTTCTACATAGGGATTAAGCATTTAGAACGAAATCTAATGTCAGAAAATGGCACTTTACTCTTGACATTTTTCGGTTTTTTCAATTTTCTGGGAAATCCTATCATTAGATTTTTTTAAAAATACGATATTCTTGCTTAACTAACGTTTTTACATAGGGATTAAGCATTTAGAACGAAACCTAATGTAGGAAAATGGTACTTTACTCTTGATCGGTACGTTGGGACTTTGAAAATATTCGGGCGTTCCAATCGCTCGTCTGTTGCATCATAGCGCGTCTCGGCGCAATCGACCGATTCGCTCGATCCATTATTTTCGATTTACGGCTAAAATAAATTTTTCTAATTTTTTTCAATAACATATTCCTGCTTAAATAACTTTTTTACATAGGGATTAAGCATTTAGAACGATACATTGTTTAAAGTAAGGGCACTTTACTCTTGACATTTTACGGTTTTTTCAATTTTCTGAAAAATCCTATCATTAGATTTTTTTAAAAATACGATAATCTTGCTTAACTAACGTTTCTACATAGGGATTAAGCATTTAGAACGAAATCTAATGTCAGAAAATGGCACTTTACTCTTGACATTTTTCGGTTTTTTCAATTTTCTGGAAAATCCAATCATTAGATTTTTTTTAAAATACGATATTCTTGCTTAACTAACGTTTTTACATAGGGATTAAGCATTTAGAACGAAATCTAATGTAGGAAAATGGTACTTTACTCTTGATCGGTACGTTGGGACTTTGAAAATATTCGGGCGTACGCGGCGCGCTCGGCGCTTCGAACAGCTCCGGTGTCCCCATTATTTTCGATTTACGGCTAAAATAAATTTTTCTAATTTTTTTCAATAACATATTCCTGCTAAAATAACTTTTTTACATAGGGATTAAGCATTTAGAACGATACATTGTTTAAAATAAGGGCACTTTACTCTTGACATTTTACGGTTTTTTCAATTTTCTGAAAAATCCTATCATAAGATTTTTTTAAAAATACGATATTCTTGCTTAACTAACGTTTCTACATAGGGATTAAGCATTTAGAACGAAATCTAATGTCAGAAAATGGCACTTTACTCTTGACATTTTTCGGTTTTTTCAATTTTCTGGAAAATCCTATCATTAGATTTTTTTAAAAATACGATATTCTTGCTTAACTAACGTTTTTACATAGGGATTAAGCATTTAGAACGAAATCTAATGTAGGAAAATGGTACTTTACTCTTGATCGGTACGTTGGGACTTTGAAAATATTCGGGCGTTCCAATCGCTCGTCTGTTGCATCATAGCGCGTCTCGGCGCAATCGACCGATTCGCTCGATCCATTATTTTCGATTTACGGCTAAAATAAATTTTTCTAATTTTTTTCAATAACATATTCCTGCTTAAATAACTTTTTTACATAGGGATTAAGCATTTAGAACGATACATTGTTTAAAGTAAGGGCACTTTACTCTTGACATTTTACGGTTTTTTCAATTTTCTGAAAAATCCTATCATTAGATTTTTTTAAAAATACGATATTCTTGCTTAACTAACGTTTCTACATAGGGATTAAGCATTTAGAACGAAATCTAATGTCAGAAAATGGCACTTTACTCTTGACATTTTTCGGTTTTTTCAATTTTCTGGGAAATCCTATCATTAGATTTTTTTAAAAATACGATATTCTTGCTTAACTAACGTTTTTACATAGGGATTAAGCATTTAGAACGAAATCTAATGTAGGAAAATGGTACTTTACTCTTGATCGGTACGTTGGGACTTTGAAAATATTCGGGCGTTCCAATCGCTCGTCTGTTGCATCATAGCGCGTCTCGGCGCAATCGACCGATTCGCTCGATCCATTATTTTCGATTTACGGCTAAAATAAATTTTTCTAATTTTTTTCAATAACATATTCCTGCTTAAATAACTTTTTTACATAGGGATTAAGCATTTAGAACGATACATTGTTTAAAGTAAGGGCACTTTACTCTTGACATTTTACGGTTTTTTCAATTTTCTGAAAAATCCTATCATTAGATTTTTTTAAAAATACGATATTCTTGCTTAACTAACGTTTCTACATAGGGATTAAGCATTTAGAACGAAATCTAATGTCAGAAAATGGCACTTTACTCTTGACATTTTTCGGTTTTTTCAATTTTCTGGAAAATCCTATCATTAGATTTTTTTAAAAATACGATATTCTTGCTTAACTAACGTTTTTACATAGGGATTAAGCATTTAGAACGAAATCTAATGTAGGAAAATGGTACTTTACTCTTGATCGGTACGTTGGGACTTTGAAAATATTCGGGCGTTCCAATCGCTCGTCTGTTGCATCATAGCGCGTCTCGGCGCAATCGACCGATTCGCTCGATCCATTATTTTCGATTTACGGCTAAAATAAATTTTTCTAATTTTTTTCAATAACATATTCCTGCTAAAATAACTTTTTTACATAGGGATTAAGCATTTAGAACGATACATTGTTTAAAATAAGGGCACTTTACTCTTGACATTTTACGGTTTTTTCAATTTTCTGAAAAATCCTATCATTAGATTTTTTTAAAAATACGATATTCTTGCTTAACTAACGTTTCTACATAGGGATTAAGCATTTAGAACGAAATCTAATGTCAGAAAATGGCACTTTACTCTTGACATTTTTCGGTTTTTTCAATTTTCTGGAAAATCCTATCATTAGATTTTTTTAAAAATACGATATTCTTGCTTAACTAACGTTTTTACATAGGGATTAAGCATTTAGAACGAAATCTAATGTAGGAAAATGGTACTTTACTCTTGATCGGTACGTTGGGACTTTGAAAATATTCGGGCGTTCCAATCGCTCGTCTGTTGCATCATAGCGCGTCTCGGCGCAATCGACCGATTCGCTCGATCCATTATTTTCGATTTACGGCTAAAATAAATTTTTCTAATTTTTTTCAATAACATATTCCTGCTTAAATAACTTTTTTACATAGGGATTAAGCATTTAGAACGATACATTGTTTAAAGTAAGGGCACTTTACTCTTGACATTTTACGGTTTTTTCAATTTTCTGAAAAATCCTATCATTAGATTTTTTTAAAAATACGATATTCTTGCTTAACTAACGTTTCTACATAGGGATTAAGCATTTAGAACGAAATCTAATGTCAGAAAATGGCACTTTACTCTTGACATTTTTCGGTTTTTTCAATTTTCTGGGAAATCCTATCATTAGATTTTTTTAAAAATACGATATTCTTGCTTAACTAACGTTTTTACATAGGGATTAAGCATTTAGAACGAAATCTAATGTAGGAAAATGGTACTTTACTCTTGATCGGTACGTTGGGACTTTGAAAATATTCGGGCGTTCCAATCGCTCGTCTGTTGCATCATAGCGCGTCTCGGCGCAATCGACCGATTCGCTCGATCCATTATTTTCGATTTACGGCTAAAATAAATTTTTCTAATTTTTTTCAATAACATATTCCTGCTTAAATAACTTTTTTACATAGGGATTAAGCATTTAGAACGATACATTGTTTAAAGTAAGGGCACTTTACTCTTGACATTTTACGGTTTTTTCAATTTTCTGAAAAATCCTATCATTAGATTTTTTTAAAAATACGATATTCTTGCTTAACTAACGTTTCTACATAGGGATTAAGCATTTAGAACGAAATCTAATGTCAGAAAATGGCACTTTACTCTTGACATTTTTCGGTTTTTTCAATTTTCTGGAAAATCCTATCATTAGATTTTTTTTAAAATACGATATTCTTGCTTAACTAACGTTTTTACATAGGGATTAAGCATTTAGAACGAAATCTAATGTAGGAAAATGGTACTTTACTCTTGATCGGTACGTTGGGACTTTGAAAATATTCGGGCGTACGCGGCGCGCTCGGCGCTTCGAACAGCTCCGGTGTCCCCATTATTTTCGATTTACGGCTAAAATAAATTTTTCTAATTTTTTTCAATAACATATTCCTGCTAAAATAACTTTTTTACATAGGGATTAAGCATTTAGAACGATACATTGTTTAAAATAAGGGCACTTTACTCTTGACATTTTACGGTTTTTTCAATTTTCTGAAAAATCCTATCATTAGATTTTTTTAAAAATACGATATTCTTGCTTAACTAACGTTTCTACATAGGGATTAAGCATTTAGAACGAAATCTAATGTCAGAAAATGGCACTTTACTCTTGACATTTTTCGGTTTTTTCAATTTTCTGGGAAATCCTATCATTAGATTTTTTTAAAAATACGATATTCTTGCTTAACTAACGTTTTTACATAGGGATTAAGCATTTAGAACGAAATCTAATGTAGGAAAATGGTACTTTACTCTTGATCGGTACGTTGGGACTTTGAAAATATTCGGGCGTTCCAATCGCTCGTCTGTTGCATCATAGCGCGTCTCGGCGCAATCGACCGATTCGCTCGATCCATTATTTTCGATTTACGGCTAAAATAAATTTTTCTAATTTCTTTCAATAACATATTCCTGCTTAAATAACTTTTTTACATAGGGATTAAGCATTTAGAACGATACATTGTTTAAAATAAGGGCACTTTACTCTTGACATTTTACGGTTTTTTCAATTTTCTGAAAAATCCTATCATTAGATTTTTTTAAAAATACGATATTCTTGCTTAGCTAACGTTTCTACATAGGGATTAAGCATTTAGAACGAAATCTAATGTCAGAAAATGGCACTTTACTCTTGACATTTTTCGGTTTTTTCAATTTTCTGGAAAATCCTATCATTAGATTTTTTTAAAAATACGATATTCTTGCTTAACTAACGTTTTTACATAGGGATTAAGCATTTAGAACGAAATCTAATGTAGGAAAATGGTACTTTACTCTTGATCGGTACGTTGGGACTTTGAAAATATTCGGGCGTTCCAATCGCTCGTCTGTTGCATCATAGCGCGTCTCGGCGCAATCGACCGATTCGCTCGATCCATTATTTTCGATTTACGGCTAAAATAAATTTTTCTAATTTTTTTCAATAACATATTCCTGCTTAAATAACTTTTTTACATAGGGATTAAGCATTTAGAACGATACATTGTTTAAAGTAAGGGCACTTTACTCTTGACATTTTACGGTTTTTTCAATTTTCTGAAAAATCCTATCATTAGATTTTTTTAAAAATACGATAATCTTGCTTAACTAACGTTTCTACATAGGGATTAAGCATTTAGAACGAAATCTAATGTCAGAAAATGGCACTTTACTCTTGACATTTTTCGGTTTTTTCAATTTTCTGGAAAATCCTATCATTAGATTTTTTTTAAAATACGATATTCTTGCTTAACTAACGTTTTTACATAGGGATTAAGCATTTAGAACGAAATCTAATGTAGGAAAATGGTACTTTACTCTTGATCGGTACGTTGGGACTTTGAAAATATTCGGGCGTACGCGGCGCGCTCGGCGCTTCGAACAGCTCCGGTGTCCCCATTATTTTCGATTTACGGCTAAAATAAATTTTTCTAATTTTTTTCAATAACATATTCCTGCTAAAATAACTTTTTTACATAGGGATTAAGCATTTAGAACGATACATTGTTTAAAATAAGGGCACTTTACTCTTGACATTTTACGGTTTTTTCAATTTTCTGAAAAATCCTATCATTAGATTTTTTTAAAAATACGATATTCTTGCTTAACTAACGTTTCTACATAGGGATTAAGCATTTAGAACGAAATCTAATGTCAGAAAATGGCACTTTACTCTTGACATTTTTCGGTTTTTTCAATTTTCTGGAAAATCCTATCATTAGATTTTTTTAAAAATACGATATTCTTGCTTAACTAACGTTTTTACATAGGGATTAAGCATTTAGAACGAAATCTAATGTAGGAAAATGGTACTTTACTCTTGATCGGTACGTTGGGACTTTGAAAATATTCGGGCGTTCCAATCGCTCGTCTGTTGCATCATAGCGCGTCTCGGCGCAATCGACCGATTCGCTCGATCCATTATTTTCGATTTACGGCTAAAATAAATTTTTCTAATTTTTTTCAATAACATATTCCTGCTTAAATAACTTTTTTACATAGGGATTAAGCATTTAGAACGATACATTGTTTAAAGTAAGGGCACTTTACTCTTGACATTTTACGGTTTTTTCAATTTTCTGAAAAATCCTATCATTAGATTTTTTTAAAAATACGATAATCTTGCTTAACTAACGTTTCTACATAGGGATTAAGCATTTAGAACGAAATCTAATGTCAGAAAATGGCACTTTACTCTTGACATTTTTCGGTTTTTTCAATTTTCTGGAAAATCCTATCATTAGATTTTTTTTAAAATACGATATTCTTGCTTAACTAACGTTTTTACATAGGGATTAAGCATTTAGAACGAAATCTAATGTAGGAAAATGGTACTTTACTCTTGATCGGTACGTTGGGACTTTGAAAATATTCGGGCGTACGCGGCGCGCTCGGCGCTTCGAACAGCTCCGGTGTCCCCATTATTTTCGATTTACGGCTAAAATAAATTTTTCTAATTTTTTTCAATAACATATTCCTGCTAAAATAACTTTTTTACATAGGGATTAAGCATTTAGAACGATACATTGTTTAAAATAAGGGCACTTTACTCTTGACATTTTACGGTTTTTTCAATTTTCTGAAAAATCCTATCATTAGATTTTTTTAAAAATACGATATTCTTGCTTAACTAACGTTTCTACATAGGGATTAAGCATTTAGAACGAAATCTAATGTCAGAAAATGGCACTTTACTCTTGACATTTTTCGGTTTTTTCAATTTTCTGGGAAATCCTATCATTAGATTTTTTTAAAAATACGATATTCTTGCTTAACTAACGTTTTTACATAGGGATTAAGCATTTAGAACGAAACCTAATGTAGGAAAATGGTACTTTACTCTTGATCGGTACGTTGGGACTTTGAAAATATTCGGGCGTTCCAATCGCTCGTCTGTTGCATCATAGCGCGTCTCGGCGCAATCGACCGATTCGCTCGATCCATTATTTTCGATTTACGGCTAAAATAAATTTTTCTAATTTTTTTCAATAACATATTCCTGCTTAAATAACTTTTTTACATAGGGATTAAGCATTTAGAACGATACATTGTTTAAAATAAGGGCACTTTACTCTTGACATTTTACGGTTTTTTCAATTTTCTGAAAAATCCTATCATTAGATTTTTTTAAAAATACGATATTCTTGCTTAACTAACGTTTCTACATAGGGATTAAGCATTTAGAACGAAATCTAATGTCAGAAAATGGCACTTTACTCTTGACATTTTTCGGTTTTTTCAATTTTCTGGAAAATCCTATCATTAGATTTTTTTAAAAATACGATATTCTTGCTTAACTAACGTTTTTACATAGGGATTAAGCATTTAGAACGAAATCTAATGTAGGAAAATGGTACTTTACTCTTGATCGGTACGTTGGGACTTTGAAAATATTCGGGCGTTCCAATCGCTCGTCTGTTGCATCATAGCGCGTCTCGGCGCAATCGACCGATTCGCTCGATCCATTATTTTCGATTTACGGCTAAAATAAATTTTTCTAATTTTTTTCAATAACATATTCCTGCTTAAATAACTTTTTTACATAGGGATTAAGCATTTAGAACGATACATTGTTTAAAATAAGGGCACTTTACTCTTGACATTTTACGGTTTTTTCAATTTTCTGAAAAATCCTATCATTAGATTTTTTTAAAAATACGATATTCTTGCTTAACTAACGTTTCTACATAGGGATTAAGCATTTAGAACGAAATCTAATGTCAGAAAATGGCACTTTACTCTTGACATTTTTCGGTTTTTTCAATTTTCTGGAAAATCCTATCATTAGATTTTTTTAAAAATACGATATTCTTGCTTAACTAACGTTTTTACATAGGGATTAAGCATTTAGAACGAAATCTAATGTAGGAAAATGGTACTTTACTCTTGATCGGTACGTTGGGACTTTGAAAATATTCGGGCGTTCCAATCGCTCGTCTGTTGCATCATAGCGCGTCTCGGCGCAATCGACCGATTCGCTCGATCCATTATTTTCGATTTACGGCTAAAATAAATTTTTCTAATTTTTTTCAATAACATATTCCTGCTTAAATAACTTTTTTACATAGGGATTAAGCATTTAGAACGATACATTGTTTAAAGTAAGGGCACTTTACTCTTGACATTTTACGGTTTTTTCAATTTTCTGAAAAATCCTATCATTAGATTTTTTTAAAAATACGATATTCTTGCTTAACTAACGTTTCTACATAGGGATTAAGCATTTAGAACGAAATCTAATGTCAGAAAATGGCACTTTACTCTTGACATTTTTCGGTTTTTTCAATTTTCTGGGAAATCCTATCATTAGATTTTTTTAAAAATACGATATTCTTGCTTAACTAACGTTTTTACATAGGGATTAAGCATTTAGAACGAAACCTAATGTAGGAAAATGGTACTTTACTCTTGATCGGTACGTTGGGACTTTGAAAATATTCGGGCGTACGCGGCGCGCTCGGCGCTTCGAACAGCTCCGGTGTCCCCATTATTTTCGATTTACGGCTAAAATAAATTTTTCTAATTTTTTTCAATAACATATTCCTGCTAAAATAACTTTTTTACATAGGGATTAAGCATTTAGAACGATACATTGTTTAAAGTAAGGGCACTTTACTCTTGACATTTTACGGTTTTTTCAATTTTCTGAAAAATCCTATCATTAGATTTTTTTAAAAATACGATATTCTTGCTTAACTAACGTTTCTACATAGGGATTAAGCATTTAGAACGAAATCTAATGTCAGAAAATGGCACTTTACTCTTGACATTTTTCGGTTTTTTCAATTTTCTGGAAAATCCTATCATTAGATTTTTTTAAAAATACGATATTCTTGCTTAACTAACGTTTTTACATAGGGATTAAGCATTTAGAACGAAATCTAATGTAGGAAAATGGTACTTTACTCTTGATCGGTACGTTGGGACTTAGAAAATATTCGGCCGTACGCGGCGCGTCTCGGCGCTTCGAACAGCTCCGGTGTCCCCATTATTTTCGATTTACGGCTAAAATAAATTTTTCTAATTTTTTTCAATTACATATTCTTGCTTAGATAACTTTTTTACATAGGGATTAAGCATTTAGAACGACATATTGTTTAAAATAATGGTACTTTACTCTTGTGATTTTTCGGTTTTTTTTGATTATTTTGAAAAATAAATTTTTGTAATTTTTTTAAATACGATATTCGTGATCAGTGAACGATTTCACATATGGATTAAGCATTTAGAATCGTGCGGAAGCGTTATTAAAAAAGTTTACTCGATGCGATGGGACTTTGAAAAGTTTGTGAAAATTTTCATATTGGGAAAAAATGTGTAATTTTTTGTCTAGTTTACGGTAATGTAATTTATTTTAATGTTTACTATAAATTTTTTTTTCGTTCGTTCACGCGCTATGTTACAACAGCACGGCCGGGCGGTCTGTTGCCGCGGCGGTTTACACTCATAAGCGCGCGTGCTATTCGGCCGGCGGCGCCGGCGTCCTTGCCGGCCGTTCGGTATCTATAAGAGATACACGGTCCGTGCGAGGCGGACGGAGCAGAGCGGGTTTTGGGCCAATTCTACGATCTCGGTCGAGAAGCTGTCTCAGAGCTCCTTCGGGGCTTCGGTCCTGACTGTTTCGTGCCGTTTACGTTACGGACTTTTCTCCACACAGCGTGGCCACGGGTCGGTGTCTTTGACCGAATGGCCCATATGTGGCAAGCCCTACGGGGTTGGTTACCCGTATGCACTTTGTATGTATACTCGTACTCACTGAGCAATCGACTCTTCTGTCCGAGCGATGGAAAAATTTTTTAAAATGCATCTGTAAGATTTGGAAGCAAATCGTACCAATTGAAAACTGTGGCTAAAATGAATAGCCCAGTGGAGAGAGAAAACTATCAAAAAACTGATTTTTTAAATCAAGAGGTGTCAGAAATCGAAATGCCTAGCGCGAGCGGAAGAACACGCTTTCTCGCCAGTCCAGCATGTGTCCTGTCCGTTCTTCCTCGGCTTGCCGATTTTGCCCAGATCAGAGGTTTCGTGCTTCCGGCGGTCAGAAGATCAGTGTGAGCGTACGCGCTTCCACGACTATGGCATCACCCATGTACTTTTTCCTTTGAATATATTTGAGTACATAAAAAATATTAAAACATATAGAGAGAACTGTGTCTTGGATCTTAAAAATTTGTCAATAGCGATGATATATTATTACTTAACTTGAAGTATTTGTACGTTTTAGCTGGGACGTACATTTATCTTACAAGATGTTAATAGCGAGACTCTTGAAGATAAAATTATCTTGTGATTTTATGAAGGCAAAGATAGAAACGTACGAAGCTGGCGTACGTAGAAAAATGTGATTTTATGATAGAACAAAAATATAATACGTACGTTTTTGGGCGTACGGTA